>NW_013665963.1:499021-507294 GCF_000517525.1 Limulus polyphemus | reverse complement strand
TCTATTTATAATTAAATTTTATTGTTTTATTGCCCTTTGAAAGGTGTCTAACTACTATCCACACCATTATAATTTGTAAATCACTCGAGAAACGTGCAGCTCACATTAAGCTATCAAATTACATTACCCATGAGCTGCTCACGCGAGTGCCTCATGAACCATTTTAAATATATAATTATTATTTATTTTACCTAATCTAGTCTTAAATAACTTAAAAAAGATCTGTATTTTTAATTTTAGTTACTTTTATAATGACAAATAAAGAATTAAATATGAAAAACAAGAAATAAAGTACTTATCCTATCTTGTTCTTTTTTCTTGCCCTCGATTGTCGAGGAGAGTTAAGCCTGATTTTTTATAGTAATTATAGTAATGCACTTAACAATTGTTATTTAATTAAATAATGCACCAAAGAATATACACTACTAACATGCAAAAAGTAGACAAATTCACTTACCTCTCAAAATTTTCCTGGCTTTCTAACTATGCGACAAGAGCCACTATAAATTCATCCACGCCATGAAAACGATGTTGCTACTCTGAGTGAAATTGACATATTAACTGTTCAGACCACAACATTATACAATACGTCATTTGATAGTCATTTGGTAATATATAATGAAACGTAAAAGAAAACTATCAATAAATTGTGAAAGAGATTATGTGACAGATGGGTGTGGCTGGAGGGGTCTGATTTACTATTTAATAGCTCTGTAACCAAACAAAAATGAAGGATATAAAGATTATGGTTTATTTGAGCAATAACGATTTTACAAAAAAGTATTTGATACTTTCATCAGACCTCAAACTTTCTTAGATCTGACATTTTTGTAAGGAAATGGATGCTTATTAATGCTGATGTACGACACAGAATGTGAGACACTATTCTCTGTCAGTATATACTATTTGCAAGTATCCAGTATGGACTTATAGTATCTTACTCATAACAGAATTGGTATGTACTGATGTGCATAACAGTGTTTCAATGTGCTTTCTTCTGTGATATTAGTATGTCAGGTTCTGTAGACACAATACCTTTTTAAGGTAAGCACTAGAAATGTATCTGTATTTGGTAAGTTAATATAGTTAATGTTTTAAACATTTTTCCTGTCTCAATGTGATGTCCTACTTTATACAAAGCAACCCATTAAATGTGGCAAAAAAACAACCATTAAGACCAGGGAGGCACAGGTAACCGGGCCAGATATTGGACTTCCTGGTAATACTCGGCTCCAGCCAAGTGTTGAAGTTAAAAACAACCAATTCCGGGTAATTGAAAATGGCATCTAAGCCTTAATCTTTGTGACAACTAACGCAGTACTGAAAGTTACAGTCAATAATTGGTTTAATTAAAAAAAAACGTGTTCTGAGCAACATAGACTGACCACCCGCTGAAAGTCGGGGATTCAGAGAACAATAGGGGTTAATAACAGGCATGGTTTGAGAAGCAAATTTCTGGAGAAGGTGGGGGTTTTGAGAACAATAGGGGTTAGGCGTTGAAAGTAAAACTTGAATGTTCTGTTGGTAATTATTCGGTTAAATGTAATAAATGTCAATTTTGTTTTTTTTTAAGGGGGGGCCAGAGGAGAACCCGGTCTCGGTTGACACCCAGACCCAGTATTTTACTACCCGTGCATCCCTAATTAAGACATAAACAACTATATGCCCAAATAAATTACATTTAAACCAAAATGCAGTTCAAAATAAAACTAATTAATTTTTGGTTTATCAATTTGAGAAAATACGTTATCAATACTAGAATAAAGGAAGGCTTACAGTATGTTGTACATGTTTAACACTGGTGCATTCACAATATGTTAAGCATGTTAAACATGAAGATGTATTACAACAACATGTTCAAGACAGAAGGAAGGTATACACTTACAAGTTTATCGTATCTCCCACCAGCAGCCAATACTTCCATACCACTTTTCCTGTTTTTTTTCTTTAATTGACACACAAATTGGAACAACATTCCAGAGAAGTTGGTGATTTTATATACCAAAGCTGGAGTAACTACTATCTGCAAAGAAATACAATAACACCTAATATATAAAAGAAAGTGTATTACAAAGGTAGAACTTCCTTCATTGTGTCTTTTTTAGTTTTATTTATCTATAGTGGTAATCATTAGCACTTTCCATGAATGTGTCTACAAGACTATTAACAAAAACAGTCACACAAAAATTGTCCTCTACAAATTCATTGGGGAAAAATCAGTTGGAAATAACATTTCAGATGACAAAGTAATTTTTCTTAGCATTTTAAGTAACTTGTGCTAAAACCCAAAATAGGACAAATTAAAATAGTATAATAAATATAAACAGAAGATTAAAATACCTTTATCAAAAGATTTTGTACTTATATCTACAAAAAGTTAAACTACACTTTTTCACACTTGTTATTGCAAAATACTTTGTGAAACTTATTGAAAAACTTAATTTTTTATTAACTCTTTTCAGCACGGGCTTGGTCCCTGGGACTGATCTCGTAACCAATGTGTGCTTGTTATGGTTTTCATGCAATAATTTTTAATTTAGTAAGCACATGTTAATGAAATTTGGCAGATTATCAGTATACATTACAATGCTTTTATATACAAAATATAAATATAAAAACTCTTAAGGTTTGTTAAGCAATGTTTTTCTCATGTCTCTTTTTTTGTTTTTTGCATGTTGCCTATGACATGGCCTTTCACCAGCAATGTGTCTGGAAAGGGTTAAGGTTTTGTAACAATTCTCTCAAGAAAAATTATTTTTAATATCTTGGATTTGTTAAGAAAATAACTTACATCATTAAGATTAGCACCTAATTTCTTTTGAATGATATGAAAGTTTTACAGTTAATATAGATAAGTTCAAAATGGTATTTACTCTGATACTAATCAATATCTGATACTGAAAAGGAACCATCTCACCCAACACATAGCCTCTGTATATGTGTAATAAATAACTAAGACCTAAATTTCTGTTATTTTCATTTGAATAAGAGGAATGAATATGAGTAAAACTGATAAATTATAAAGGATTGAATATCTCCTTTAATTCACTTTAGACAACGTTCATAATACATATGGGTTGGACATATAAAAATACGGTTAGAATGAAATTTATATATTTTTCACTAATCCTTACCATACTAAAACTTACATTGATTTTAGAGTTTACACCCAAAGCCATCAAATGAGATACAATGACATCCAATTCATGGAGAGCTTGTTTTGCCAAGGATGCAACCTATGTTATAAATGTAAAGTGCTTCAATAAAAATATGGTTAAAGAAATCTTGAATAACATACTTATCACACAAAAAAGATGATATTTAACTAGCAGCCAACAATACTTTGTTTTCTTAATACATGCTCATTTTCAGAATCAATTTTCTCATCCCTACACATATAATGCAATACTGTAAGTAATTTTTGTGGATTGTAACTTTTAACCCCCTTTGTTCTTAAGACATGGAACTTCTAAAGTTAAGTTGGAAAAGTTATTGCTTTATTTTTTACAGTTTAGTAAAACTATCATATGTTTTACTCAGTTTGATATAAACTTGCATTCACAACCCTTACCTGTCCAATTCCCTACAACATCCAGGTGGGTATTTTGGTAAGGGATTCTCCAGGTAAACATAATAAAATGAGTGCAGTTAATACTGCAATTATTTAATTTCTTTTAACAATCATTAAATATCTACACAGATCAGTTGATTATATACATATGTAACTTGAAATCTAGAAATCAATGTACTGTAGTTTGAAAATGGATACCTGTCCTTTCTTCTTTATGATAGGTTGTAATACTGAATGAAGTTTCTGTAATGAAGTTTCAATTTCTATAAACTGGTACAGTGAAGCCACAGTCTGGTCAGATAAAGACAGATTTATAAGCTGACTCTGGATTTGAAATTTGGTCATGTTTGCATTCTGGAAAAATATAATAAAATGTATACATTGCATACTCAAGGAGATTTCTAGTTTAGCATTACTTTAACACCAAAAAAATTCAAAAACCAAACATTTGGTAATAAAGAAGAATTTACAAATATACATAATTGACATAAAACAACATTTTTCTTTTAGAACATGATATTTCTCTCATGTAAAAAATAAACTAAGATATATAATAATAATAATATAATATTATATAATAATTTTATGAGCTTAATTTCTCTAGTATAATCAACAAAACATTTCAAGACTTTTGCTGAAGAATGGCCAATACTACCCCTAATTCACATTCTTTATTTTTTCTTTGATCTATTATGAGTCTATTTTTTAAACACAAAACTATAAGGACCTTTTTAATTATTTTAATACTTATGAAGTAAAATTTACCAGTTGACTATTTAAAATAAAGAGCTGTCATAACAATGTTTGAGTTTCTTTTTCTAAGTGGTATTTTCCATTCATCAGTTGTGATTTTACCTCCTCACCTCCATCAGTTGTAATTATCTCTACATTATAATCTGTTGTGATTTTACCTCCTCACCTCCATCAGTTGTAATTATCTCTACATTATAAGCTGTTGTGATTTTACCTCCTCACCTCCATCAGTTGTAATTATCTCAACAGTATAATCTGTTGTGACTTTATCTGTACACCTTCATCAGTTGTGGTTTTACCTCCTCACCTCCATCAGTTGTAGTTATCTGTACAGTATAATCTGTTGTGACTTTATCTGTACACCTTCATCAGTTGTGGTTTTACCTCCACACCTTCATCAGTTGTAATTATCTCTACAGTATAATCTGTTGTGACTTCATCTGTACACCTTCATCAGTTGTAGTTATCTCTACAGTATTATCTGTTGTGACTATCTGTACACCTTCATCAGTTGTGACTTTACTGCTATACATTCATCAGTTTAATTTACCTCTACACTTTCTTCAGTTCACTTATTACTACAACCATCAGGTGTAAATTTATTGCCACACTTTTATCAGTTGTTTACGACTTTATCATTAAGCTTTCAGTTAGGCATTCTTTATCATTATTTTTTTATCTACATTTATTTTTTGTTCTAAACAATGGCCTGTATAGCTTTTTCATAAGTGTAGCTTCACAGCTCACTGTTTTAAGTGTATAAACCTGGGATTCTGTCCCACATCATAATTAATCATCAGATACTAAAATTTGATTTCAGATGTAGACACTGATAAAATCCAGCTTCAGTGCTGATATACAAAAATAACAGAAGTGATCTTTTGGTTCTAATAAATTTCATACTAATAGTATATGATAAGTTTGTTCTAAGATTTAAACAGTTGGTGCAATCTAGCAATAGCTATATACAGAGGAAGAAACAACAAATATTAATGTTCTACATTTACCTTTCTCCCACTAAGAATTCTATAAACTTCTGAGTGTTTTTCATCTTGTACACCACAATAAAGTAGAACAGCTTTCAAAATGGAAACATGGTTTAACCGGAGGTAGGAGTGTGACTAAGTAAATAATTAATATGACTTATCAATTACAGTGCAAGAATCTAAGTACAAAAAAATATCTTGTAAAGGAAATTTGTGAATTTTCTCGGAAGAAATTTTTATTCAAAGAAAATCTTCATAAAAATTAAGATTAATCTTATACATCAAATCTCTATACCTCTTTAAGTACAGGATTTGTTAGCTATAAAAATACTAATTATAACTAGGAAAAATGCAGACATAGTTTACTGATGCCCCCAAGTATTATCTTTAATAACTACCAACAATAAATAATGGATCCCTTTTTACTACAAAAGATGAATATTCAACTATTTAAAGATGTTCGAGTTTCTGGATATTCTGAAATCTATCAAAGAAAAGATATATATATATATAAAACAAATTACTAGTACAGAAAACATTTATGTAAATTTCAAACTAAAAGAATAGTAAATGGCCAATAAAAGTGTCATGCATTGTTATATAAAAGAGAGAATGAAATATGATAAATTTGTGAATGTGAAACTCTTTAACAAGAGAGTATTCATGTCAAAATGTAACAAACTTCAAAAAGTTAATTTAAAGCTTGTTTACAGAATGCTTACAACTTTAACACTAAAACTAACTGAACAACCTTGCTTAAGCAACAACCAAGGAGAACAAACAGAAATGATGAAACTTTACACAATTCTACAGCAGAAGTTAAACAAATACTGTAAAGTATATAATCACAAGATCACCGAATAAGATTTATCTCTGACAGCCAATTCTTATGCCATCAACTATGAATAATGATAATTTTTAATCTAAGCACTTACAAGTTTAAGAATTTACTATCATGAATGTGACATGTACCTGAAGTGCTGGGAATGCATCAATTATTTCCGAGACAACAAACAATACTTCGGCATCAGGAAGAAGGCTAATAGAGAAATATCAACCAAAAATGAAACTATTCACCATCAGTATATGATATCAGCACTTTTAAAATATAACATTTGCTTCTCTTAATGAAAAATAAACTAACTGTTGATGCAAAGTAAACTATATTTCAGAAAGCTTTCAATATTAGATAAGTTTCAAATCATTCCAAAAAATAAACATAAAAAAAAAAAATTAAGAATACCAATAACAATAAGAAGATGCCAAAACACAAATGTGATTAATGAAGTGGTTACTTCCTGTGTTTGAATGCAAGCACTAATAGAATTTTATTTCACCTTCACTGTAACCTCATAATTTTTTTTTTACCCTTACAATTTCATTTATTTCAAGGTTACCACATGTTTGAGAATAATAATCTTTATTAACACAGTCAAATTAATTTTTTAGGCATTATCAGGGATTTTAATTGTATCCTTATTTGAATATGAAAATAAATTAAATACTACATCAATAATGTAGAATTGAATTTAATGTAGTGTTTGGCATAGAAAGATAAAAAGCACCTGAAGATAGGTAAATAACTACAAAATAAATAAAACATGCATGTTGACACAACATCTCTAATTTGTATTGCAGGAAAAACTAGATCAAATAAGATCCAACAGTTAGATAAGATAGAAAAAAAACCCAATATAAGCAGACTTTTGTAATGTACTGACATAATTATTAAGGTCCCCACCTTCCTTGATTTGGAGTAACAATATCAAAAGCACATTCATACAGCTCACGAGGATGACAACCATATACTTTTCTCTCCCGAAAAACTTTTCCCAAGTCATAACGCTTCAGTTGAGTTATCTCTTTTCGAGCTATAAACCGAGCAAATGGAACCTAAAAGTATGTGCATAAGACTACAGCAAAATTTTTAACTTAAAATCTACACATTTAACAATTTTCCATCACTTTTTAATAGTGAGAATAAGGCTAAACTCTGTATCAAGATAATCAAAGTCACTGACACTAGTTCAAAAAGCAACATATTAATTGTACATATACATTTCTTAACTTTATCACTTCAACTAGAATATGATTTTTTAAATATGAAACAAAGTGAAGAAAACAACATTTTTCATTTAATTTATACAGCACCTTATGATTGTTTTCTTAAGTTATAAATGCCATTATTTGAGCACAAAATCTTGTTTCAATCAAAAAACATAAACCATAAGTATTAATGTATACATATAATTCTTATCATAGTACACAAAAGTACTTTTCAGCACTCCCTGTTTCATTTCACACTGAATTTAAATAAAACTGCATCCTCAAAATACTGACTTAGAGATCAGGTGATGTTCTTTTCAGGTTAATATCTTATGAATTACTGGAAAGCATTATTTTAATCATCTACATAGAATTTTAATTGGGTACTAACAATTTTAATAATTCAAACGAATGCAAAGCTTACAGATATCAAGTTTAAATAACTTAATATGTACTAGAATGAAGAAAACTAATGCACAGTTCTGTAAGAAATATTGTAAGATGTAAAATAGTCACAAGCTAATAAACTGAGAACTGTTTGTTTGTAGGTAAGCTCAAAGCTACACAATGAGCTATCTGTGCTCTGCCCACCACGGGTATCGAAACCCGGTTTCTAGCACTGTAAGTTTGCAGACATACTGCTGTGCCATTGAGGTGCTTGAGAACTGTTTAAATAAACCTCACTTTATGCAGAACTTCAAGTTTTTGAGTATGCTTTGGGTTAAAGAATTATAAATATATACATATACTGTTTGAAAGAGCTCTACTAATAATTTACTTTCAGGCTGATAAATGTGTTTGTTTGGTTCTTTGTTGAATTTCATGCAAAAGTACTTAAGGGCTATCTGCATAGCTTTCCCTAACTTTGAACCGGAAGGAAGGCAGCTAGTCAATGCCACCTACTGCCAATCTTTGAG
>NW_013665963.1:489415-498265 GCF_000517525.1 Limulus polyphemus | reverse complement strand
CATTGGATATTACTTCAGTACATTAAAAATAGACAATTATGATTTAATAAATTTGAAACGTAGTACAATTTTTCCAAATAAAAATTTCTAAATGCACATAATTTCTTTTAAGAATGTCTTTCAACCATTTTACAGATTTTAATCAAACAGTACTTTGCATAAACCTAACCATGCTTATGCATCAAATTCCTCAAAAAGTCTAATGCAACTCTGCAAGCATCAGCCATTCGCCTCACAATGAATCCTTTCTGGATATCTATGTCATAAGTAAAGTCTGCTACAGGTGGCATCTGTTGCAAAAACAAAGATTTAACCATCTGTTTGAAAGCTTTACTTTGAGGATTAGACACAGTGTGGCGTAAGATCTCATTAAGTTCTGCCTCCTCCATCTGGGGAGGAGGAAGATAGTCTGATGACAAGAGTTCTTGAGAGGATGGTCTTGTGGAAACTTCATGCTGCAATAACCATTGCACAAGATAAACCTATAAGAAATGACATGAATTATTTTGGTTCATAATAAGTAGAACAGACCAACAACACATACTATGAAGTAAATGCACAAAATGTAGTTCATTAATGTACTTACAGTAACTAAAAAAATTAAAGGTATTTTTCTATACTGTAAACACAGAAAAATAAAAGTATACAGAGAAAACTCTTGAGATTCTCATTTCAGTAGATTGACAGAATACAAGGCTAGCGTTGAAGGAACTACAGAAAAATACATTAAAATACACAATAAAATATAATAAAAACTTGAGATTTTATTGTCATGTTATGGACATCTCTCAAGAAGTATGAATTACAAAATTTGGAATTTGAAATAACTACATGATATCTGGAGATAAAGATTAATGCTATAGTATGTGATAGCCACCAGGTAGTACTAAAGGTTTTCAAATTTTATTTAAAGACAGTCAAAAAGTGAATCCAATAATACTGGACCCTTTACTTGGAAGGCAGTAATGTGAAAGACAGATGAAACAAAAAAGATTAAAAATACAAAGTGCTTAAATGTGAAACACAATAATAAACTTCAATTATTATTAACATGAAGAATAAAAAATAGATTTATTACTTCAAATTAACTTTTGTTTATTAAGAAATACATATTACCTGTTGAGGGGAAAGATGAACCTCTACATCGGTGGGTAATATAATGTCAACGTTTCGAAGGTTGAGGAGAAGTTTGACTCTTTCCATGTTGGTGGGAGGAGAAGGATACGACATCTCAAAGAATATGATGCCCAAACTGTAGATGTCAACCTTCTGTGAAAAAATATTTTTAATAATAACTTGTTATATACAATGTAAAACAAACAAAAAAAATAAAGAGAAGCATTAAATTTTCTTTAAACATAGATTTTAAAATAAGTACCATTTCCAACATCTTTGTTTGGAATGTTCCTTCAAATCCACACAAGGGCTGTCTGTACATTCCTAGTTTTATACAGACAGACTAGAAGAAAAGCAACCTTTTCAACAGCACCAACTCTTGGGCTACTCTTGTTTGACCTAATAGTGGAATTTGACTGTCACTCTTAAAATGCACCAACAGCCCCATAGTACAGAGCATATTTCTAAAGCAATGGAACACAAACTACGAATCCTCAGATTCACAGTCTGGGTACACAGACCATAAATCCATGCCCAACCCCTCATAAAATCAGCATCAATTGGTTGAATAGGGTATTTTAGAGAAATTAATTCCACAATTATACATGTCAGCATTTTGTGTGATTACTTTTCTTTTACAGGTAATTAAGGGGTCAGTGAAAAAGAATCATAAACCATATATCCCTCTTGTATGTTAATATAAAAATTAGTAACAGTTTTCAAATTCTTTGAAATACCAAAATTCAGATAATAAGGTAAATATGCCAACTAAAATATGCCACATGTTAAATTTTCTGTTCCTAGAACTTATAAAAGTGAAAGATGTTTGATATATGCAGTGCAAGACAAAGTACAAGATCAGCATAAGATCTACTGTAAAGAGCAACAACAGTGACAAACAGATATGCAATAAACAATATTTATTAGAATGTATGATGATATGAAATAATTTTTGGAAGAATGTTACACATTTGATAAAATAAAACCAACATTTCATTAGTTTTACTATATGCCCTGATTATTGTATAACAGATGTAAAATATTACACATATCAATTGTTCAATTAAAACTAAGTTCACTCTTTTAAAGTTCTAAACTTCAATATAAAAAAAAGAATGAGGCATAAAGCATCATCTTAAAATAATAACTTAATTAACAAAAAGCCTTAGTTCTAAACACTCAAAAAAAGCTGTTTGCAAAGGTTTTATGTTATAGAGATTCTAAATATAAAGTAACTAAGTTTAAAAATTACATTTTCCATTCAATTTGAACTTGATTTTTACCTGACTGTAAAGAGTTTTCGAGTTTGTGGCTGACGCTAGCTCAGGAGCTAAATATAATGCAGTCCCAACTTGTCCTGTCAGACTACCATCTCCTAAAACATCAGATCTAGAAATGTCTGGAACCTCAAGATATTTATTATCGCCAGTTCCTTGTGAGGTCTCCGTCAAAGCAGACTGCTATCATAAGTTTAACAAAAAGAAACATCAACATGATATTCAAAGATACAAAGGAAATAACAATCCAAAATTAATAAAACAATGAAAGAAAGAAACTTGTAGATAAAAATTTCTTCAACAAAAGGTAATACTTTGAAAATCACTATAAATTTCTCACAAGTTTGAACATAAAATACAAAGCAATTACGTTACACATATATATATTTCTTTTACTATAACTGCAACTTTTAAGACTATTTTTGTCAACATCACAAAAACATGGTCTCAAGTATACAGATCGAGAAGACAAAAAAATGTACAATTTTAATTAGCTTTTCTAGATATAACCACAAAAACATCAATGAAGTATAACAGTTTCAACCATTCAACTACATTTTATAATTCATTTAAAAATAAAGCTTATTATCTAAATCAAGTAGAAAACTTCTAAACATAATTTGTTGTTTCGTTAAATCGCTTATAGCTGTGGAAATGTTGAAGGATAGAATTGTTTACAAATGTAGTAGTTAATTAGTTTGAAAATGATTTCCATAAAACTTTTTAATCTTCTAATTGCTATCTAAAAAACACACATTATAAAATACCAAAGCCTAATTCAAATAGTTGAAAATAATGATAAAACTTAGAAGATCATATTTATTCACATGTGAGTGGTTCAGTTTCTCTACTTTCTATTTTTATTCCTTGTGCATAAGTGTCACACGTACTGAATGAGTTAAATGTACAAATTAATCTATATATAAAAAAATGATAATTTTATAACCAAACATAAACAAATATGTGATTCTAATATTATATATATCTCACAGTATTCTCTTCTTATGTACAAAATTATTAAATCAGTTCTAATCCCAAAGAAATTCCAATTGAGGCCATGCACAAAATTAAGCCTGAGATGTAAATGTTTGCAGTTTGAAAGGCAAAAGAACTTATCTTCTCTTTCATGGGACGGTTTCATTCTTATGGTGCAAATATCTTTCCCAAGCTGGCAAAGCATGATTATAGTTAATTATACTCATCATAAAAAATATAACTGTTCTAATATTAATGTCTAATTAATGTCTAATACTAATGATTGAATTCATTTGGGTTTCTATTAGTGGACATAAAGGGAAAGGGCTTTTAGTAGCAATTTGTTACAGACTACCAGATGGTACTGATGAAATTTGGGAGAAACTTTACAATGAGATTAAGATTTCAGCTGTTAATGAAGTCATAATTATGGATTTTTAATTTCAAACATATAGATTGGGGAAATACTACAGCCAAACCATGAAAGAGAAAGGTTTTTGGAAACTATTCAGGGTGGCTTTCTTCACCAATTAGTGAAGAAAACTACTAGAAACAATGCAATTTTAGATTTACTGTTAACTTCAAATACAGAAATGATTGAGAGGGTGGAAATTGGGGAACATGTGAGTGCAAATGATCATTGCTCTATTAGGTTCAATGTTTTGTTACATATGGAGATAAGGAATAATGATATCTTGGTTACAAATTTCAAAAAAGCAAATTTTGAAGGGATGCAACAAGAATTATCTGTTGTGTATTGGGCAGCTGAGTTATTTGGAGACACTGATCAGATTTTGAAAATTTTTAAAAGATAAAATTTTAAAAATTCAAGGTAAACATATTCCTTGTAAAAAGAAAAGGGTAGCTGCATGTTAAAAAAATAGATTGGCTCACAAAGAGTTTAAGAGATAAAATTAAAGAAATGCATAATAAATTTAAGAAATTTAAATTGACTGGTATGACAGGAGATTTAGAAGATCAAGAAAGTTGGTGAAACAAGGATTTCTTTAAATACATTAAGGGTAAATAAACTTTTAGGATGCAGGCAGAACCCTTGAAGGATGATAAAGGGGTTGTTGATTGAGGTGTTTAAGATTGTAAAGGGGATTGACAGTGTTGATGCATCATATTTTTTTATATTTAACAGTGAGAATAGTAAGACTAGAGGGGACACAAATACAAAATTTGGCAAGGTAGGAGTCATCTTTAGCTAAGACAGTTTCATTTTTCTAACAGGGTGGTTGGCGTTTGGAATAGGTTGCCTTTGGATGTTGTAGAGGCATTAGACTTAAATGAATTTAAAAAAAAGCTTGATAAGGGCTAGCTTTAAGATTTTTTAAAAATTATTTTAATTTAGCTTAGAAGATGGACCAATAGGTCCCATGTTGTCCCAAAACGTTATGTTATTGATGTGTTTTCCATGAGAATAAGTGTGAATGATAGATTAAAACTTTGGCTTTCTGTTGGTTACAAATAATATAGTATTAAATATCAGAGAAAACTCTTGGTAATTTGTGAAAGAGGATGTAAGAAATGGGAATGGCAAGTGGGTCTGATTTTCTAGTTAATGGCTCCATAAACAAATATGATTGAAGGTTTTAGAAATTATGTTTTATCTGACTAATATATATATTATAATGATTAATTGCATTTAATTCCATACTTCTCAGAGGAGTGGGAAATAAATTAAAGAGCAAATGTCACAATTCTCGTCTTAGGAGAGATTGAGGATTTTTTAAAATATTGTCTTACAAAATTTAGAACTTAAAACCTATATAATATTAAAACTTGATTTATTAACTATGTTTTGATGCCAAGATTATTTGCATCCCATGACAATAAAGTGGTTTAATTAAATTTTGAAGGTGATTTCCTAAAAAATCATGGCATGTGCACATTGACCTGTCCATAGCAAGAGGGTTAATGAAAATACTTTGATTAATGAAAAAATTACTAAAAACAAAACAAAAATTCTAATTTGAAAAAAGAAAATTACTTTACTTTGGCTATGATGTCTGTGGTAGCAAGTCCAAAATCTCCAATCTTAACATGATCATTGGAATCTATAAATATGTTGACTGGCTTCAAATCTCTGTGTATCATTCCCTGAAATGTCAAATCAAATCTTACTGTTAATTTAAAGGCATATAATTTATATATATACACATACATATACACACACACACACACACTTACATTTCTGTAACCTCAAGTAAAACCCAAATTTTGTTATAATACTAATACTATACAGCATTAAGCAAACTCTGAAAGATAATATTTTCTAACACTGAAAATGTATTTCCAATAGGTAATTATTTCTACTCACCCAAAGCTATCTTGACCTTGATTTGTCCTTTACGTATTGCTAAAATTTTCATATATAAATGACTGTCACTCATGGACTTCATGAGTAAAGCAGATGGGAATTTTTCCCATCTCTACTGACCCATGATTCTTACAATTGGGGTCTTATCTGCTTTCAAAACAGGAATTGCAGACACTCATTGCACTGTATCCAATGTGTCATTCATCTGGCCTCCCCAACGCGTATCCCCCCCTTTCTTCTGGTGGAGCATGGGTGTCCTTGCCACTTCTGTAGTAGTGGACCATGGAGGTTTCCTCTGGAGTGGGATTTGTACCATAAAACTAACTTCATAGTCATATGTACCCACTCTATGAGAAGAGGGCTGTCGTCAGTATATTTCATCCATGGCACTTCTCCTGGATGTTTTTTGCCCAGGTAGACCGCACTTGTTGATCATGATTTTATGCAAGATGATTCCACTGGATATTTTCTGTCCAAATGGACCACACTTGCTATACTGATTAAAACACAAGGTGCTTCTACCAGATGATTTTGCCTTGGTTGTTGGATTATTTTTGTGTCGTCACCAGCTCCTCTACCTTTGCAAAGTGGGATTCTAGCTTTGGGTGAACGGAGGTGGTACTGTTTAAGAAGTTAACATTTTCTGACACTGAAAATGTATTTCCAACAGGTACTTACCTCCCCCTCACTCATTTCCCGCCTTTCCTCCCCACTGATTTGCCAGTGTTTCTAGTTTGTATCTGCCAATTCTCCAAAATGAGGATTGTGCTGCAATTGTAGAAAAAGCTACCTGTGCTAGTATAGGTGGTGTAGTATGATTGGTAGAGGGTAGTCACATGATTAGCACATGTTGCTGCAATGGCACAAAAATGAAATGGTATAAAAGACTAGTGCACTGTTGAAAATTTTAGCAATGCTTAGAAGGCAAATCAAGGTCAAGATAGATTTTGGTGAATGGAGGAAGTACTGTTTTGGAGTTCCTATAAATTATGTATAAAGTATAAAGAAAACATTCTAACAACCATTTCAGTTTTCTTTATTACCTGTTGATGAATATGTACTAGACCTTCAATAATTTCCCGAAAGTAGCGCCATACTTTTTCAACTTCTTTACACAAACCTTGATCAATTGCTGTTCTCAAAGTGCTTTTTTCACAAAATTCCATCTAAGAAATGATAAAATCACCATCTATTTCAAAATATGAGAAAGTTTCATATTTTCTATTGTAAAAGGTTGTATATTTTCAGTAAGTTAGGACAGACATCATCTGACACAAACAATCAGAAAGCATCTAAGCAGTATATTAACACAACCATAAAACAATACCCTTTTCTGCAAAATATTGTAAAAAGTAGATAATATTATGAAATTAGAAAAACAAAAACTACATAGGAAAAGTTTCAGCACTATTTAATGTAACTCTTTTTAACTGATGAAGATAATAGAAGGTTAAAGGTTCATTAAAAACAGATGCTATCAATTTAATAATCATGAACAAAACAAAACTGATATCAAAAGCACTTAAAACATTTTCAATTTTAAATAATGTTTCAGCCAAAGATACCCTTTTACAGGTGAGTGCATTTTGTCAGACATTTTGGTTATTTTCTTTTTGAAAATAAAACAAATTTAAATCCTCTTGACTCTATTATGACTGAAATATTCTTAAATGTATTTGATTTTTTTATTTGAATAACATTAATCTTTTTTGAATTCTAAGATTTCCCCTTTCTGATTGTTTTAGGTACATGTTTGTATTAATATAAAAAGTTTAATAATTTTTTTTAAAAGTACTTCTCAAATTATTTATATCTTTTCTACTGTCTAATTAAACCACATACATCATGACCCACAATAGTGGTTCATAACATGGATCACCCATTTGTTCTTCCTTATTTAATACTGTTCTGCCAACCTACAGCAAAAATTAGTATTGTAATAAAACCTAGGCAATATTACTGAAAGCATCATTGAGCATTGTGTATGGTATTTTTAAGTTTATTTTACTGCCTGGAAAATAACAGTGGATGTATAACCATTCACACTCAATCATTTTAATGTAGTCTGTGGTTTATATGGAGTCTAATAATCTACTATATGCATACATATATAGCTGCATGCAGATAGTGGATGTAATTTAATGTTTATATAGCAGTCACGACACATGTACCATAAAGATTATTGACTTATTGTTGCAACTGTACTGATGTAATGTATCATTTGTTCACATATAGGGTTCCTATATTGTAAGTCTTTCACATACAAAAAATCATATTTTTAAGTGAAGTATTTTTAATAAAGTAAAATAAAGTTTTGTCCAAGAATATACTGAATATTTGTTTTGAATAGTCCATGTGCAAAGTAATTTTCATGTTAAAATTAAAAATATTTTTCCTCATCTCAAAAATTTCAAATTTCCTTTGTTTAACTCCTAAAACCTCCTAAATGCATTTCAAACGTTTTTTTTTCAGTAAAACTTTAAAGTTTATCAGTTATTTTCTCTACCCTATCTCAAAATAGGATGGATCAATTTGACTGACATTGTAAATATAAAAAAAAAAAAATTTAGACAAATCTAAATTGCTCTTTTATTCTTTCTAGAATGACTTCAAGTTGTAGCATGAAACTGCATTCGTTTATCCTAAGCAGCTTTAGGTTCCTAACAGTATAGATCTATTTATAATCAAATTTTATTATTTTATTGCCCTTTGAACTGTGTCTAACAACTATCCACAACATTATAAGTTGTAAATCACTCAGAAAATGTGTAGGTCACATTACGCTACCAAATTACATTACCTACAAGCTGTTCACGTGTGCCTCGTGAACCATTTTAATTATATTATTATTATTACTTATTTTACCTAATCTGGTCATAAATAACTTAAAAAGATCCATACTTTTAGATTTTAGTTACTTTTATAATAATAAGTAAGAATAAATATAAAAAACAAGAAATAAAGTACTTACCTAATCAATCTTTTTTATACTAATGGTAGTAACACATCAAAATAATTTTTTAATTTAAATAAAATTAATAGCACCAAAGGAACATATACTAAATAACTATAGCAAAAAAGTGGACTAATACTGGTCTGTACGGCCAAAGGCGGATGTACGGTACAGGCAGAGTATAGGTGTGGTATATTTAGTGG
>NW_013665963.1:486273-489265 GCF_000517525.1 Limulus polyphemus | reverse complement strand
GTAATATATAATGAAACATAAGAGAGAACTATCAACGAATTATGAAAGAGAAGATGTGACAGGTGGGTGTGGCAGGAGGGGCTGATTTCGTATATGATAGCTCTATAACCAAACAAAATTGAAACTATAAAAATTGTGGTTTGCCTGAGCAATAGCAATTTTATAGAGAGCAATTTACGTCTAATTTCGTACTTTTTTTGGGGGGGTAGATAAAATAGGGATGATGATATGCTAAGAGAAAATGTGTCACGTGGGTCACACTAGTGGAAATTCAAGATTTTTTTTAAATATTGCCTTGTAGAATTAAGAACTTAAAACTTGTATACTATTAAAATATGGATTTTTAGCTAGGATTTTATGCTATTCTAATTGGTATAACATAAAGAAAAAGTAGTTTAATAAAATTTTGAATGTAAGACACTAAAACGTTATGTCATGCACAGTAAAGGATACCCATGGCGATAAGGTTAGCATAACATCATCCTTTACTATTCACAATGACCACAGCCATTATATACATATAGATCTTGAGGCTTTAAAGGTTTACCTCAAACAGTAACAATTATTATAAACATCAACAAACACTTATTCAGAAAATTAGCCAAGTTATCTTAACACTAAATACCTTTTTCATCAATGGTTTGTTTTATAAACAAACTGTTATGAGCATCCAGCTGGGCTTGTATCATTATTATTGTAATCTGTTTGTAGATTAAATTTAAAAAAATAATTCCTACTTACAAAGAGCCAGTTTTATAATGATGATGCACTAATGACATACTTAAATTTAAAATTTACTACCTATGTTAGCTAATGAATTCTATCAATTTCCTCAGCATCACACAACAGAAAAAATTACAAGAACATGCTGCTTCTCATACTATATTTCTATAAATAAGAACAAAACTTGCATTATTAACCCATTAACTGCGAATGACAGATATTTCCGTCATTGAAGTTCTATGGCTCAGCTGCAAATGACGGAAATATCCGTCAGTCACACATATATAACCATAACTCTATGCGAATGACAATAATTACTGTTTTATTGTGAGTGATGGCAACTCAGTTTTATCTGTGAGTCAGAAAACGGCAACTGATTTGCTCCTGCAGCAGTTAATGGGTTAACATATGCCACCAGCCTAGAAATCCAAAAGCTTTGTTCAAATTCAGGAATTATCTTGAAAACACTATCAAACTGAGATATAAAATACATATATTTTCATTCAAGAATTATTATGCTGTTATATATCATCTATAATTTTAACAAATTATTAATATATGAGATTTTTTAAGTTTAAAGTCTATTCTTTTCTTCTGTTCAAGTGCAATGTTCATACACATGCTGAGCTGTAGTGGACATGAATTGGTTACAACATTTTTACAGGCTTAATTTTACTGAAGTAGCTTGTGAAAATTATCTGCCTTTTTTCATCTGAGTCTAGATTCTGTTTAAACATTCACACTTTTGTGTGCTTTCATAGCAAACATTACAGCTATTTTAGTGCCATCCAACTATTAGTATCTCCTTTTGTTCAAATCAGTCTCTAAATTACTTTCAAAATTATTTGCAGCTGATCATGATACAGGATTTGCTATCTAATGTGAGTAAATATGTTTTATATATATATATAATTTTTTCATCTAGTTTGTACTATACCTCATTATTATAAAAAATAATGAATTTAAAGGCACAAAGATCAGCACTTTCTTCACACACAGTCCTTAACATAAAAATAAAGGCAACTGACTTTAAAAATAGTAAACCTGACAGCACACTTTCACTTGCAACCTAAGGACAGCTTTAATAAAAATGTAAAAAAAAGACTGACCTGAATGTACATGAACTGATAGCTTCTTGGGTTATTTTCTGTTTCATCTGTTTTTGATTCAAAATCTGTTTTTACAGCACATGTGCTTTTTGATTTCTGGACAGATAAAAGCAGACAAAAATCACTATAAGTTTCTAATTTTAAAAAATTCATTACTATTACAAAAGTACAGGTTATTACCTAGTATTAACATTAAAATATTCAATTGTTTTCCAAACATTTTTTTTTTGGTAGCTTGATAAACAGAATTCTAGAAAAACAAAAAATCAGAAAAAATGTTTAAAATAAACACAAATCATAGTATTTGTTATAACTTGTTAACCTTTTTAGTATACTTTTGGATGCAGATAAATAAATTAATACATTTTTGACATCAAATTCTTTTGACAAACAATAAAAATAACAATATTACAAAGAACAGATAACAATCATCATCATTATTGAAATAAACACATTCACTTAGGCATAAATATAATGAAATCACAGTGGATAACATGGTATTTGAATATTCTTTTATATATTACCCATTTTCCTACACTTCAACCAATTTGGTTGTACAAACTTTACAATTACCAATAACTGCTACATTTGATAATAAATTTTTGGCTTTCAAGAAACAATTGTTTTCAAACTACCTTAAATAATCCAAAAACTTTAATTCATGATAAAATGATAAAAATCGAACAAATTCTGAAAACTAAAAATTTAGTACTGTTTACAAAATTATCTTTAAAATAAATCTTTATGAATAAAGACCTCTTGCATAGTACACTAATCAAACAATTAACTGTACATTTTAACTTTATTGTATCAACTTCTTATATATTTAGATTTGTACAACATATATACTAATTGTTTTATGTATTCTTTCTCAACTTAGCAATAGTAGCAAATGAAAAAGTTTTAGATAATTGCATTTCAAAACCTAATAGTTAAAAGTAAAAAAAAATCATTTTTACATATTTTCTTTAATGTAAGCAATAATACTTTACATATTTTTTCTATTAACTTGACAGAAAAAGATTAAAATTTAATAAGAATTGTAATATTATAGATTTAATAACAGCTAATGTCATATTACAACGTCATCCTCGAAACATGTAGAGTTGTCAACTTTTTGAAGGCCATAGATAGGCCTAAATAAAATGTTTTTAATTGTG
>NW_013665963.1:451556-485304 GCF_000517525.1 Limulus polyphemus | reverse complement strand
ACCTTAAATTAAAATAGTTTTTAATTGTGTACCAGTTCAACGTTGAATATTATTTATGATTTTAACTTTATACACAAGTGCCAAAATACTATAATTAACAGCTAAACCTTTAGACAAAAAACTGCAATTCAAATTTAACACAATTCTGTACCTTCTATAAAAATGTAGACTGTGGAAATAATAATTACCATGCAACCTTATGATAATATAAAAATAATTTGTTATTCCCTTCTTTTTTAAAGTTTAGGTTTGTATTCAATTTAGTGCAAAGCTGCATGAGAAATGTCTGCACTAGCTGACCCTAACTTAGTAGTAATAATGTCAGGAAAGCATTTAGGTTCAAGGAGTTTCAATATAAAATTATAAAAGCTCTCTAACTTAACTCAGCAGTGGTTCTCAACCTATGGGTAATTATCCCACTTAGGGTAATTTTGCATTTTCCAAGGGGTAATGGATATTGGTTTTTCTTTTTTTTTCTTTACTAATCCACCCTCATAGAGGGGGTATAAACAAACATACATACTCATGACCATGTGGAAACAAATTTGGATAGTTATAAAAAAAAAGAGAGTTAAGGTTGATTACTTAAATTAAATACACAGAAAATTAGTAATAACAAACAAACAAAAAATGTTGCTAAAATTAAATAAAAATAAAATGTTCTAAACTGATAAACATGAAAAATCAAACAAAATTATCATACCAAATCACAACATAGGATGTAACCCTGAACACCTTTACTTACCAAATGCCCAGAGTTGCATTAAATATTATAAAAATCTGACAATAAAAATATAAAAAAATTAAAATAAATTTTAGCTCTAACATTGGTGGTCAAAGATTTTCCTATTATGTTAAAAAAGCTAAATAGCATTTTCATGTTAAGTAAATCTTTGCTAATTAGCTTTAGCCTCCCTGTGTAACAAGTCCCAATCTTTGAACATATGTGCTGAGGTGACGATGTGTACTCTTTTTCCCGAAGGATGAATGCCAAGTCCAGTCACTGCATTTTTGAAGAGTGCAGTGAAGATTATTAGCATTTGTGAAAGATTGTAATTTTTTAGATCAGACTTTTTCTTCCCCCAGGTCAATATGGCACTGAGGAAATAAGCATAAGCATACTGTGAAAAAACTTTTCATCTGTTCTAGTATGTTCAGTTTGGAACATATGAAGCCTAGTAAATTGAAAAAGCATTTTGAGCAACTTCATGGTGAATTCAAAGATAAAGGCATTGACTTTTTAAAACATAAAACAAAGTCTCTGAAGGTAGGAAAAGTAGATTCGACAGGTCATTTTGACAAATGAATTTCAGTGTATTTGAAACATCATACCGAGTTGCTCTTCACATTGCTCATTGCAAAAGGCCACACATGGTTGGGGAAAAGTTCATCAAGCCATGCATGCTGGATTTTGTAAAGCTAGTTTTTGGTGAATCTCAAGCTAAGAAATTAGAACAGGTCTCATTTTCTGAGCATACAATGAAATGTCAAATTGATGAAATGAGTGAGGATATCCTGGAACAAGTGATTATAAAGATGAAAGAAAGCTGATGTTTTATAATACAGCTCAATGAGTCCACTGATGTGGGATCATATTTGCAAATTGTTGTCTTCACTCTATATGTGATGAAAGGCTGCTTGAAGGACGAATTTATTTTCTCATAACCTTTCTTGGAGAGAATGTATTGAACACAGTTCACAGTTTTTTACCAAGAACTTAGTTTGCAATTGGCAAATGTATTTGGAGTGTGTACTGGAAGAACATATTCAGTGCTAGATGTTCATTCAGGGTTTGAAGACCATGTCAAGCAAATTACATCACACATCGCATTCAAGCTTTGTGTTATCCATCTGTGTTATCATTATCACTGTTTTTACACGAAGCCTTTTATTGCTTTTTATTTTGTATTTTTTATGAAGCCTTATGTTGACACAGTTGAATGTAATAAAAAACAAGTTTTGACTGTGAAGTATTGTTTTTCTCCACTTTTGAAACTTTTAACTCCCCTTCAACTTTGGAAGAATCCCCTACAAATGTAATCCTGAAGCTTACTGAATACTCTGAAGTTAGGTATATTTTTCAAAATTTGGACCTTTACAGTTGGGGATAATGATTCATTTACCTAATGGCTAGAGGGATACTTGGGATGGAAGAGGATGAGAACCACTGGAATAGAGGGAAGGCAACTAGTCAACACCACCCATTGCCAACTCTTGGGCTATTTTTTTTACCAATGATCAGTAGGATTGACCATCACATTATAACACTCCCCACAGCTGAAAGAACAAGCATGTTTAGTGACAAAGACTGGAAACCATGACCCTCAGATTTCAAGTTAAGCGCCTTAACCACCAGGCCATGCCAGGACATTAAAGTTTAGAAAAAATCTTTCACTTTACTTCTTCATATACTGGTAAATTCTGTTAAAAAAATTGATTTTCCAAAAAAAATGTATTAGATCTGAACATATCAGTTCAAATATTTTACCAGGTGTAGTAAATGTTAGCAAAATGATTTTTGGATAGTTTATACTTGTTGTTGATATTCTAACACACCATCTGTGATGCAAGAGAGAAATTAATAGTTTGTATTAATCCCTGTGAATATAATTTTGTTTTTATGGAAATATTTAAATATTTTGTTTCGACATTTATCAACGGATGACAAATGCAAAACAAATATTATATACATTATATTTTTCAGACCAATATTATAAAAAAACCTTTTTATATTGTAAAGATAATATAAAAAAAAGTTTTAGTTTCCCAATTTGGTTGTAATCAGGCATAAAATAAAAGCTTTACAGTTTAACCATTTCCTGACAAGAGTGGTGTCACTAATATTCCTTGATGTTTGCATTCACATAGAGGAAATAATTAAGTGCATGAAACTTAGCACAAACTTATTAAATATTTGGCTTTAAAAAATCCATGTAATTTGATTTAATACTACTTTAATACTTTTTTTTTCAGGTTGTAAAATTTCCAAAATTTTATTGTGATACGCTGCTTTGAAAAAACATTAAAAATATTTACTTTCTTCTTAGAATTTAAATTTTTTTTCAATGTTGATCAGAAAATTCCATTTTATATATTTAGTCAATTTAAACTTCACCGATATTCATTAAAATAATTATTTTCATACTTTATTGTGCTGATTCAAGTAGTAAACTCTTCTGACTATAAATCCTAAATAATTCCGCATAATTACTCTATCAGTTTGTCTAGCCACAAATATAATTGCTGGTCACCTACTCAGAAACAGAGCAGTCATATCTAATTCATCCACCATCCTAATTATCTCCCTTGCTCAAATTGCTCTTCTTTCACTAGAAATAGCAGTGGCATTAATTCAAGCCTACGTATTCGTAGTCTTATCAACACTATACTCCACTTTGATTTTTGCTAACAATAAATTTGGTCAAGATCAATTTTAATCTAATATATAGTTTATTCTGAATAAACATAATTTATTTCATATATGTGCATTGTTTCAATACAATAAACTTTACAACATTACTCAAGATATTAGGATTTGAGTTATCTGAAACTACTGTTGTATATTCAAAAATCTAATTAAGCTTATCTGCTGTCTTATTAATGGCAAACGTTTCTGTAACTTTCAAACAGATGCACATTAAAAGAAAACATTATCAGAAACACAAAGAGCATCTAAAGCAACCATTAAATAATTATCATTTCTCAGATAGAACTAACAGAGAAGAAATATCATGTGAGAAACAAGACAGTGACAATAATATTCTCAAGGGATGGTACCCAGTAGATAAAGTGAGGTAACTCAAGAAACTATAAAATTAACCTTCACACTATGGGCTCTGTGGATTATGCTGACCTTGTGACCCACAAGTGACCATCATAGTTTCCATACTGTAACTTTTAATACATTCCACATAACTTCACAGAATTTGGCAAGTTTTCAATAAACATTACAAGTCTTTTGTACATAAAATATCAGATTTTTTAATTAAGTATTTTTACTAACAATTTTCCATGATTATATGGAGTCAGAGTGTTGACTGCTCCAAGTGTAAATATTTTTCATGTTGAGATTAAAAATAGTTTTCATCATCTGATTTTGTCAAATTTCATTTGTACATAACATCTATAACCTCCTAAATAAATATCATATGTTTTCTCCGGTAAAACTTTATATTTTATCTGCTATTTTCTCTACTCTAACTCTATGTGCATTGGGTCAATTTTTACCAACTTCATAACCATCATAAAAAAAATATGAAATAAATGTAAATTACCCCTTAGAATGAGTAATTTACATCAATTTTTGTACTTCTCAGAGGGATAGTAAATAAATTAAAGAGGGAAGATATAGAGAGCAAATTTCACAATTCTCATACTAAGAGATATTGAGGATTTCTAAAAATATTCCCTTATAAAATAAAGAAATTAAAAGTTATACAATATAAAAACTTGGTTTATTACCCACATTTTTATGCCAAATTTATTTGCATACAATGATAATAAAGTGGTTGAGTTAAATTTTAAATACCGTTCTTTAAAAAGTCATGACATGTACACTTTGACATAACCATAAGGAGATGGTTAACAACTAAGATGGCATAAACTTTGACTTTCTTTGAAGTAAATGTGTATGTATGTATTTTATAGCACATCGGCTATCTGCTGTGTCCACTGAGGGGAATTAAACCCCTGATTTTAGAGTTGTAAATCTGTAGACTTACAGCTGTCCTACAGGGGAACCTTTGAAGTAAGAAATATAAAAATATGCTATATTTCACTGGGTTGACCTGGCATTTTCAGGTGGTTAACAAACATTGATTTTGAAATAGAACAATCATGAGTTTAAGTTTAGACCAACACTACAACACAATTAATACATGATGCTACAAACATTATGACACCCACACTATCAAAATTTAACAATAAGATAAAAAATAAATTAATATGTTAACAAAAATGTGCAAGAAAATTCACAAAACATATCTTAATTTAATACAAAGTATGTTTTACAATTCACATTTATTTGCATTGTTACACTAAGACTATTAAATGAAAAGTATTAAGTACAAAATTCAACTTAGATGACAACATCACAGATTGCTGATTAAACCAACTGAAAAAGCCATGAGTAGTTTTTTTTCTAATGTTGATTGTTTGCATTAGACCTGTATAAAATAACAGTAATACTTTCATAATGTAAGATTAGGACTGATTTATTCATCTAAGTTGTTAATTCAAAGGATGATAGTTTCTTTTCTTAGCAAATATAACCCTACACTCTGGAATGGGCAGAAAAATGTTTTACAAATATAGATATGCATTGCTTACATGTGAGGCTCATTGGAGCAGTAGGAAATTAATTTTGCAACTTTTATTATTATTGTTTCTCCTTTGATAATTACATGAAATAAGTGTTACAAAATGACAAACAATAAATTCTAAAATATTTCTGAAGTAAAAATAGTTGAAACAAATTTAATATTATTATTTGAGATACAGGTATGTTCCTCATATCTGAAAGAATCCTGAGGTCTGGATAAGATTAAATCTTTCAACCTTCCAATTTAAATTCTACCTAAAATATACGACACATTTCTGTAAAATTGGTAATTTAACATTTTTATAAACTAATTCATAAGGTGGGTATATTATCATGTACCACTCTTAAGGCAGACCTAGACAAATAATTTCAGATCTCGGAGCTAGGTGTGCCTGACCTAACTTCACTACTGTCTGTACCAGGAAATGGGGGCTATGTATGTTTATTTACTTTCACAGGAAAGAGTGCATGCTATCAATCACATGATATCAACAAACACATGATAGTATTGCCTGAACTAACTGCCTTTGGTCCTGTCTGAGTCTAAACATGCACACAAATTAGTTGAATTGAGAGAAAGAAGAAAAACAAAATGGCACAAAATTAGTAATGTGTTGTGCAACCACAGTGCTTCATTCCTGAAGTGAAACATGAAGTGCTGAATCCACCATTAAAATCCTAGAAACAAAGTTCAATTTAGGACTCAAAGAAGAAGAAAATAATTCCAGACTTCCAAGAGACCAGAATTGTTATAGATTCGAGTTCTGTTTAGCACAGTCCTATGCATGAATAAAATGGGAGAAAATACTAGGCACAACGATGAAATTTTTAGTCGCCATGGTGACCTGGCACTCTATATTTGTTAAGGCCTACTTAAGGATAATCAGTAATCACCAATTCAGAATATATATTATAGTGAATGACTGGTTAACACAAAAGACAATCAGTGACAAAATATGGCTATATTTCTGTAACTGTTGAAAACTCAGAGAAGACAACAGATTGTTGAAAAATTTGTTCTTAAAATTGTACTTTATTTCTATTAAAATCTATTTGAAAATAAAAAATTTCCACAAATATGTCTAAACTTACCTCTTCTTCAGTGATAATATTTTCATTTTGTTCAAATACAATACAATCAGATGAGTCAGATCGTGGGCTGTTTCATAATGATAATTACAAATTAATAAAGCAAAGTAAGTAAATCTGTAATACACAAAGCTGTTCAAAAGTAGAACATAAAGTGTTGTTTCAATGGTATTTTAGGCATTGTAAATACAGTAAAGGTTTGGTTTTAAGGGAATGCTCCTGAAGGCCTCAGTATAGAGGCTGAAATATTGTCCCACTCTTAGAAATAGGTAGAAACCATAATTTTACAAGATCATATATTATTCCTTAAATCTTATCACAACTAAATATTGTATATGTATATGAATGATTTGTCAGCTGTTTTATTTAAACTAATAGCAGGGAAAATACAATGTTGTCAAAAACAGACTCTTTTAGTAAACATGGTAACTTTTTAAAAATTTGTTATTAACTCACATTTTAACCATGAAATTACTCTAAGGTGCAATTTTATATATTAATAACCACTAATTACAAACATTTGAATGTTTTGAAAGTCCACACCTTTAGGTAGACACTATATATGCAATACAAAGCTAAAAAGTTTTGAAAGCATACTATTTATCTACTTTTATTACCACAACCTAAGTTCAAATATTGTTACTACATCAAACCAACTACATTAAGACATTCTATCAAATGGCAGAAAACAACAAGAAAGAGAAAATATTGTTTAAAATAACATGTTGCACATGTTTTAATCAGTTCAATCAAGTTAATGACCCCAAATTAACCTTTAGGTTCCATACTATAACTTTTAATATGTTTTCTGTATCTTCACAAACTTTTGCAAACTCTCAGTAAACATTACAAGTCTTTTGTAGACAAAAAAAGTCAGTATTTTTCGTGTGTAACTTTTATTAAAAATATATATAGTCAAAGTGTTGACTATTCCAAGTGCAAAGTGATTTTCATGTTAAGATTAAAAATACTTTTCTTCACCTGAAAATTGTCAAATTTCATTTACATAATTTCTAAAACCTCGAAAATAAATTAAAAACTTTTTGTTTTATCTGTTATTTTCTCCATCCTAACTCTACACATACTTGTTCAATTTGATAGACCTCATAATCACCATGAAATAAATAAATATATGAAATAAATCTAAATTATTATTATTTTTAAAAGAATGACAGCAAACCGTAATAGAAAACTATAGTTGTTTATCCTTAAAGTATATATCTGTTTCTACTTAAAAATTATTGTTTATTGTCCTTTTCACCATGTCTAACTAATAATCACACCACACATGTAACTCACTTGACAAACACATAGCTCATGTTACCTCATTGAATTATGCAAAGAATGAGTTTCTCACAAGCATACCTCATAAATAAATTTTATTATTTTTATTTATCTTACCTAATAAGTTTCACATTTTTAGATTTTAGTTATTTTTATAACAAATAAAGAATAAACCTGAAAAACAAGAAATACTGTACTTACCTGGGTCTTATTTTTTTGGCTGTCAGCTGTTGATGAAACTTAAGCCTATTTTTTAGACTAATGGCACTACTACTACACTAAATACTTTTTTATTTCATTTAATAATGCACCTAAGAAGACAGAATAATAACACATAAAAATCTGACAATGTCCTATAACTATCATAATATTTCTCATTATGCAATAAGAGCTGTTAAAAATTCAGCTAAGCTTGTCAATGTATTTTCTGTGAGAATAAAGTTTGAACTGGAAGCTAGGTAATTAATTAGTTTGTAATTGAGCACAAAGCTACACAATGGGCTATCTGTGATCTGCCCACCATGGGTATCGAAACCCAGTTTCTAGCATTGTAAGTCTACAGACATACCACTGTGCCACATGGGGCAACTGGAAGTGAAATAAACAATTCTTTGTACAGAAAACAACATAATATGATACATCATTTAACAGATTAAATCTTTGTCTTACAAATACTACAGTATTAAATGTTATAGAAAACTACTGGCCTTATTTAAAAGACGATGTGGCAAGTGGGTCTAATTTTCAAGTTTATGGCTCAGTAATAAAATATGATTGAAGGCTATAAAAATTATGCTTTGCCTTAATAATAACTATATTATAATGAGTAATTTACATTAAATTCTGTACTTCTTGGAGTAGTGGTAAATAAATTATAAAAGAAGGAAGACCAATAGAGCAAATGTCACAATTTCGTACAAGGAGAAATTGAGAATTTTTATAAATATTTCTTTATAAAATTAACAACTTAAAACTTATATAATATTAAAACCTAATTTATTAACTATATTTTTATGCCAAGTTTATATGTACATAAGGATAATAAAATAGTTTAATTAAATCTTAAATTCAACTCTATAAAACTTTGTGCACTTTGACCTAAGTATATATATTGGAGAGGGTCAAGAAATTAGATGCCATAAACTTCAAGTTTCTTTGATGCCAATTTTATTTGTATACCATGATAATAAAGTATTTTAGTTCAATTTTGATTATAATTAAAATATCATGACGTGCACTTTGACCTACCCGTGGCATGAGGGTTAAAAAAAACATCCACTTTTCAATAATTTTTCTAACTTAATTTTGCAAAATATTAGTCTTAGTAATTTATTAGTGGTTCATTATAAAGTAATTCATTAAACAATGCTTACAGAAAAGAGGTGCCAAAAACATCTTCTTCTTCATCATCATCAGAGCTTTCATCATCTTTTATTTGTTGCTTAGAGCTGTGACAACTGTAAGAGATGCTGCTCCACTCTATAGAGCCATCAACCTGTACAGAACATGAACATAGTAAATAACAGACATTAGTACCCCCGAAAACACAGTTACCCTACAGGACATAAAAAAAATCAACCAAGAATCATTTTTATGTGTACTGACAGAAGTTCTTACAATTTACAAAACCAACTTACAAGTATGAATCTTGGGAAAACAAAAAAGAATTGTAAAAGTAAGTACTACAACACAATAAGCAAAAGAAGCAGAAGAACTAATAAAATTATGTTCTATATACAAGATATATATGAAATCATAAAGGTATGCAATCAAGAATTTCAGACATGCTAACTAAAATATTACAAGTTTCTACATATATATAATAATGATTTGAGAGGAGAGAGTAGATAGAATGTTTTTTAAAACTTCATACCATTTACACTCCTAAACAACATAAGATATTGGATTGAAAAAGATTAATGGAAGCTTTATTATAACCATGCAGTATAAGCTTTAAAAATGAATATAATTTCATTTAATGTGGTATTTTTAATCTGCATATGAAAAAAAAAGAAACTAAAAGTTTACTTTACGTTCCAGGTTTAACAAGTCAATTATATAAAGTATTCAAAAAGTATCAGAATTTTTACCCTATCTTCAAACCAATAAATAAGATAAAAGATATGATGGGGAATGCTAACGACAGAATAGAATTAACAGATAAGACAGGTATATACAAGATAGAATGTGAATGTGGTAGTGTTTATATTGGTCAAACTAAAATTAATTTAAAATATAGATTGCAAGAACACAAAAGTTACATAAGAAATAATAAACTAGAAATGTCAGCTATAGCCGGACATGTAAAAACTACCCAACATACAATATTATTGAAAAAACTTTAGTTTTTGCTCAGCCTCGAAGTTTTAAATCATTAAATATTAGAGAAACACTAGAAATAATGAAATATAAAAAACAAAACCTAGTATTAAATAGAAAAGAAAGACCAGCAATTCAATATGTTGATATATGGCGAGATATACTATAATTTTCTATTATTTTTTTATTATTATTATTATTAATGGAAATATGTAAATAACAATGAAGTAATGCGACAACGGGGGAAAGTATAAAATAGTCTTGTAAGTTACTCCTGAGGATGACGTAGACCACATCGAAACATGTACTTGTAGAGATATTTTAAAGTGGAAGCCGTACGGCTTCAATAAAGTTTTTATTGTGTAAATATAAAACGTTGTTTTTAATTAATTATTTATTATAATTTTAGCAAACAATTTTAAACACAAGTGCCGGTAGTGGATATTTAGAGAATTTTTGTTGTCCAGTGATAAGTTTGGTTATCTCAGGCAACCAGAAACCCTAATTTCGAACACTGATAAACATATTTAATCATCTGGCCAAGTTAAAAGCAGCAGTCCTTATTATAGGTTACTTTTGCTGTGGAGTTTTATAAAAAAACTTTAAATCTTAATTAAAAATTCAATGTTATGGTGTATTGTTTGTATCTTTATAAACCTAGGCTATTACTTTTCTTTCCTACAGATTCTAATGTTCTCTCTGCTATGAATGGACAATGTGGGAAAACGTCTTGAACAACACAATAGATATTTACTGAGTCACTAATAGTACTACTTACTCCGTTAACTTACAAGTGTGTTCAAGCTTCTTCTCGTCAAATCAAAATTCATGGCAGGAATTTAGGTTTAAAATTCTTCAAGCCTCAAAGAAAATTTGGGGTCTGAAAGACAACCTGGGATGGTCAGAAACTTTTGTTCCTCTTCACTCCAAGCAATGAAAAAGTTAAAACCAAACAAATTTGAATGAAGCCTCTGGGCATAAGTTTATTGAAACACATTTAGTGAGATGTGGAAGATGCCAACCCAAGCCCGCTATGGAAGCCGTGAAGAGACCATTGTTCAGTAGCCAGAGTCAAAGCATGTGTATCTGTTGTTACATGTGATGATAAAATCAGGCAGAGTGAGCAGTCTGGTGGAGAAGGGTTAACCAGACTGAGTACACAAGTTGCTGTTTGAATAGTTGCCAAAAAGGTGTTATGTGATTGAAAGAAAATTATACAAAATTAAAATTATAATAAGTTGTAACTGAGTCTGGTGGACTTAAAGAGTAACATCCCTTTTTAGGGGGTCTGGGATAAAATTATCCAATGCCCTAAAAGAATTTGATACAGGGGAAAACTGGAGTGTCTGGAGAAACCCTCCTTTCATGAGCCAGGCACCAAATAATCTGCCTGAGATGTGCAGCTGAAAAGGAAAAGATTTGTTGGTATATATATCTTTTAACACTCTAATATTGATAATGTGAGTTGGCTTATGGTTTTATGTGGTTTAGGGGCAATATATAGGTTTGCCATGTGGCAGGTGTAGCTGATAGTGTTTGGAAGGTCTTGGTCTGACTATTACATGAGCATGATTTGTTGTAGTATTTTTTGGCTAATTTGTGAATTTGATCTTTGATAATTGGTAAATTTGTGAGATTACTTGCTTCTTCTAGTATCATTGGGGTTACATATCAAACTTTTCAAGTAAACAAACCTTTGCTGGTGGTGCCAGCTTTTCAATATCATCATAGACTTCCAATGATCCCGTGCCCAGTTTTTCAGATTGAGATGATATGTCTTCTGACAAAGTACCTACTGTGTTAGGTGTACTTGAGCTAGTTTCTGATTGTTTCTTAGGAACTTCTGTTGTTACTTCAATCCAGGAATTGTAATATCTGTAGAAATAAAAATATTACATACGCATGAAAAAGTAAGCTAATACACCTTAAATCATACATTATCATTAAATATAATGAATTTTGATATTTTATTTATTCAAATAAAAACCAACAAAATTAATAGTTATAAATACATTATTATATTTCATTGTGCACTGTGATGTAGCTGTTAAACTAAATTAACTTCATAACCCTTTAAAAATATCTTTCACAAACAAACATTCCATGAAACTAGAAATTTTGTTGTTGTTGCAAGAGAAAGACTCAAAAGACTATGCATGGAAGAGTGTTGGGAAAATGTTAAACAGGTTCATTAAAATAACAACAGGATAGAACAAGGACTCAAACAAAGACTACACTTATGAGTAGATTTGCCAAAATTACCAAACTGATTCATAAAATGCACTGCATAAAAAAAAGACTGCAAGATGTGGAAAAGTACTGAGAGAAATACTTGAAGAATTAAAACATTTATCTAAAATGAAAACTTGTTTAATTTGCTATGTTTTGGGCATATGCTTAGTTACTAAGAATAAACAATATCACTTTCACACTGATTCATACAGATACTAAAAAGACTACTTATAAAATCCTGTAAAGAAATCACCATTTAAAACAACTAAATAACCTATAGCTGATACTGTTGATTTTGAATAAATTTTAATACTTTTGTAATATTATGCTCTTAAACCTGAAATACTCAACCTTACTAGAAATGTTGTAAAATGAAAAAATTGTTGCTTCTGTTTATGATATATTTACACTCAATGATGCAACATAAGGCATAGGAAGTTGGAATGTAACAAACTGAATACTTAACATATGGTAGGTCTTCCTCTAATCTTAACTATACGCTAACATAAATCAGGAATGAATGCCACCAGGTTTCTGAGAATACCAACCATTATTTCCTTCGGTTTTTGCTTTACAATCTATCATAATTATGGAAGATTAGCTGTCTTCTCTTTTGCAACATTACTTGTAAAATGATGCTACAGCTTTTCAACTGAATTTGAATAGAAATTGTGGAATTTTTTCTCCAAACAAAATTAATTCAGTAGCGTAATATGTCTTGGATAATTATCCTGTTAAAATTCCTAGCCTCAGCTAATTAAAGATCATTCAATTGGCATTGTGTGTTGAAGTAATATGTTGTAATACTGCAGCCTCCTGTGGCACAATTAACCCTACACCATTATAGACCTATCAAGTTTTTCTTAAACACTCATTATATTTGTCATAGTGACATCTTTATACAAAACAACTCGTAGTTCTTAAATAGCTCAATCCTTCTTAGGTGAGCTCATAGCACATCTTCCCATTTGTTCTTCTACTTTCTACGATTCCTTTTGTAAAAAATAAAGGTTTAAGCATTTCCACATGTGAAAAATGAAGATATTTTGACTACAGCTTTTATAAGTAGATTATTTTCTCACAATTTATTTCTAAGAATTCTGTTGAAGATTTTAGTTATTGTTTCTTCATTTATTTTTATGCATATTTTGAACTGATTCAACATTGATATTTCAATGTTTTCCTTGCGTTCATGTTTCATCATGTAAAGTATTATTCTGTGCTTCTTTCTCATTATGTAATCTTATTTTTCTTACTTTTCTCATATTGAAACTTGAAAAGTTTTTCAAACATGCTAGCAAACTACTGGTCATCTTGTGCAATTAATTCAACAGAAATAATAATGTTGATGATTTAAAACAAGTACGAAAATTAAATTATTATGATTCACCATTGAATCAAACTATTATTTATATATTTCATATATAATTAACTTTTTTTTTCATCCAAACCCATGTGAAGTTATACCTTATTTCTGAAACTTCATTCTGGTTTGTGGAATAAGGATAGTTGTCTGTGTTCTTGGTTCTGGCATTGATATCCCAGGGATGGATCTAATACAGAAAGATCATCAGATGCTGACCAGTTTGGATCCTGCATGTGTGGATATTGTTGAAGAGGTTTTTCAGCTTCCAAACATACAGTGTGGCGTACATGCAGTTTAATGAATTGTTGTTATCAGTCACAGTGACAGAACTGATGGTGAAACAATTTTCTTTTCACAAACCAGGCAGCTCAAATATTTATCTAAACGTCAATGTTGTGCAGGTATCGAAACCCGGTTTCTAGCGGTATAAGTCCTAAGATATACCACTGTGTCACTTGGGGGCACTACATTTGGTTATCCTAAACAGCTTTCAACTCATAACAGCATACATCTTTTATATTTAAATTTTATTGGCTTTTGAACCATATCCAACTAATTTGTAAATCCCTTGGAGAATGTGTAGCACATGTTACATTATTGAATTACATAATGCAAGAGCTACTCACAAGCATACCTCAAGAATTTTTTAATTCTATCTAATTTAACCTAAGAAGTTTCCAATTTATACATTTTACTTACTTTTATAATAATAAATAAAAAATACACATGAAAAACAAAAAATAAAGTACTTACCAAGGTCTTCTTTTTTTTATGTCAACAATTGATGACACTTAACCCTACTTTTTATACTGCACTAAATAATTTTTTAATTAATTATGTAATGCACCAAAAACACTCACACACAGATTAATAACATGCAAAAAGCAGTAATGTCCCATAACTGTCACAATTTTCCTGGTTTTCTGTGTGAAAAGAGCAATTAGAAATTCAGCTAAGCTCGTCGATGTGTTTCCCGTGGGAATAAAGTTTGAACTGGAAATGAAAAAGACAGTTCTTTGTACAGAAAATAATGGATATCATTGGATAGGTTAAAACTTTGGTTTTATATTGGTTATAGATGATACAATATTAAACATCAGAGAGAACGTTTGGTAATCAGTGAAAAAAAAAGGATATGACAGGTGGGTGTGGCAAGAAGGGTCTGATTTTCTAGTTTATGGCTCTGTAACTAAACAAGTTTGAAGGTTATAAAAATTGTGCTTTGCCTGAACAATGACAACATTATAATGAGTAATTTACATTAAATTTCACACATTTTTGTAGGGATGGTAAATAAACTAAAGAGGGAATGCCTAGAGAGAGAAAATGTCATATTTCTCAAACTAGGGAAAATTTAGGTTTTGTTTTTAATATTGCCTTATAAAATTATGAACTTAAACTTTATATAATATTAAGATTTGGATTATCAAATATGTTTTGATGCTTAGTTTGTTATATACCATGGTAATAAAGCATTTTAACAAAATTTTGAATGTAATTCACAAAAACCTCGTAACATGAGCAGAAAAAGATGGCAGTAGTGAAAGTGTTAAATGAATAACCCTTTGTTCATGTGCAAGTGTAATGGTTTTATATTTGTCATCTGAGATGATTAATGAACACTACAATTATGTTGAAATTTATATTCAAACACTTAATTTTAAAGGTATGGGCTTAGTAAAACCCTAATAAATGAAAGGTTGGTGCAGAGGTTTGTACAAGTTGGTATGATTTAACTTTTCCATGAATGGCATGGAGATGACCACTGACATAGGTAATCTAGGATTGTGGGATACTGCACTTGAAGTCCCTGGACTAATTAAAAATGTTTTGAGTCTTTGTCCTGAAAACACATGCTTTAATACCTAGCAGCCAATCAGTTTCTCACAACACAGACATCACTCAGTTATGATAGACCATAACACATTTAATTTATAATGAAGTGTTTTTGCTGTATTGTTCATATTTGTCCCTGCAAGCATAACCAGGATAACCAAGTTTTTGTGACAGTGAAATTTTACCACTTGGTTACAGTTTATTATGTGCAGCTTAAATGCATTCATACCTGCACCAGAAGTATAACTTTTAAACAAAGGTTGTCACAACCTTAATTTCCTTTTTTTTAGTGTTTTTGAAAAAAAAAGAACTTTACTGAGATGGAGAGCAACATTTTATACACGTGTATGATACAATCTACTTTATTACATTGGCAATACAAAAATATTCTTTATATAAGCACCTCTAAGAATGAAGGATTTCCTACACAAAGCTGGGCGAACATAACGTAAGGCAGAAACTATGATTTACTAAGCTATTATCCAACCTAATGATTATATTGTAATATATGTTACTTACTACTGTTTAACTTCTAATCTTGTGTGCTTAATATTGAAACTATAACAACAATTTCATTAGCCCACAGTCCTTACCTTACAACGTTTTCATGGTTGAGACGAGACAACAGTTTAACTTCTCTCATTATCTTCCTATTTAACTGTTTGTTTGAAGGTTTCAACAGAATTCGTTTTATAGCATAATTCATGCTATCCAACTTATTTCTGACCTATTCAGAGATCAACAAAACAACAGATATTAAAATAATACTGTTTAATTGAGAGACTGTAAAAACTTTAGTAAATATAGATTTTAGAAGGTAATCAGCTTTTATATGTAACTGTAATTAATTCAGAATGGTTTCATTTTTGTTAAATAAATTACAAATTTTTCCAAGTTCTAAGCTAAAAACACAGACTTCTCAACATAATAATATTTACTTTCAACACATCCCCAAACCCTCCACTGCCGAGCCATTTCAAAATTACAAATTCATCCTTCAAGCGTGAATGTCCTGTAGTTTCACTGGTTAGCATAGGAGGCAGTAATATTTCAGCTTCTTCCTCTTCTGAAACATAAAAGTATCAATATACGAAAAAAAATTATTTTTATCTACTTTCTTTCAAATTCTTCTTAAAACTAAACCTCATTTCAAGCTTTCTATGTTACCTCACGTTTATTTTTATTCTATTCTTTAAGTTTGTTTGTTTTTATTCACTAGTTCCTAAAATAAAAATACAGCTTATATTCAAAAATACAAAACCATATAACCCAATCACTTTGGAAAGGTGGACCTTTCTTCATTAGGAACTATACACATTTATGAATTATTCCATATTACAATTCTTAGGAACATCTAAGTAAGTGTAATTTTAAGTTATAATGATCATCTAACACAAATATAAAAAAAAACTTTCATAACCTTTTTTATAATGAACTTCTTCTGTTGTCTTCCAATTTTTGATGCTTAGAGACTTGCTAACAAAAGGCTTAAGGAATGGATGGTCTAAAAGTTGTTGTGCACTCCACCGTTCTCTTTCATCTGTCTGAAGGCATCTTTTTTTATATATATATACATAAAAGGATTGAATGAATAAAAAAAGTTTTGTATTCAAATTGATAATACAATTTAAAATAAAATATATTATTATACTTAACATATTATGAGTTGGTATGATTCTTTTTCAATAATAAGTGTACATGCAGAATACCTTAATATAGATTTATGAATTTTTTGTTGTTAAACTCAAAGCTGTATTAAAGGTATTCAGACCATATTTTTTTATAGGTTATAAATCAACCATGGCCATATGTGTTGCATTACAAGTCAACAGCACCCACTGCCAACCATTGAGCAACTGTAACTGAAAAGTGGGATTTGACTCTCACTGTAATAAATAATATCGTCCCAAAGTGAAGACTGCACTTTTTGTGTCATGAGACAAATTATGGGCCTTCAGATTCACAATCTGGCATGCTAAATACTGGGCTATGTCCAACCCTGTAACTGTTGAAATAGATCTGGCATTATCAAACTAATTCAAGCAATTAGGAGCTGCAAAGAAAAACAATTTTACTTATGCATTCATATATGTCACTGTAAGTTTATTAATATTATCTTTACTGTTATGTTTGTCTTAGCTCAGCACATTTTTTGTGACTATAGCCCATGGGAGAGCAGGAAGCAGTATGTTCAATTTTCATCCCTACACAGTAGAAACAATTTTTTTTCTTTCTGGAATGCACAGAAAGAACACATTAGCAAAATCACCTGCAAGAAATCTAAAAATTATCTAGTGTTGTATTGGTTTCTATCATTATGCAGGTTCTTTTTGATTAGTCAGTAAAAATAATGCAAAGTCCAGTCCACTGTCCTCATAATGATAATGAAAGTGATTTATTGCTTTAGCTTTAACATACAAGTTCTACATGTTACAGTCAATAATAGACCTCACTCACAAATAAAACTAGCTAAGAGTCATTTTCTTGACAAAATTTCCTTGTATTTATAAAATAATTAAATACTGATTAACTAATATACTCAGTAACAGACTCATTAATTAACTAATTGACTAAATTAGTTTTCTCTAATTCATTCATTTGCTGTGGTGTTTTTATGAATATCTGTCTTCCCAATACCACCTGAAGATTTGAGACATCAAACCAGAACCAGACATTAAGACTTCTACATGTTCATGCTGGAAATGCCCACAAGCAACAAAACTTCGAAATAGTGATATTAGAAACTTAAGCTAATCACCAGAATGTAGAAAAGGATATCTGTGATGATATAACATAATTGTTGTCCAAGCAGATACAAACGTATTTTGCCTGTTGCTAGAAATGTCAAGTATTACATGATCGTGCTCATCTGTATTCCAGAATAAACGACACAGAACAGATGAAAGTGGTCATACCTTTGTGACTGAAGATTGTGAAGTCATTATCAATATACATTTACTTGAATTTTATGCTGTTGAAAGGCATATAATGCCAGCATGACCAAAGTTCTTCTAAGGAAATTGAAGACAAGTTGCTGTCTATGGAAGACTTGAGAGATCAAGAATATGATGAAGGGGTTAATATAAAAGGCACGAACAATGGTCTTACAAAAAAAAAAAAGAAAAAAAAAGACTTATTTAAAATCCAAAAGATTTTTCTTGCACCATGCAATGAACACTCTCCAAGTCTGTGTTTAGCAAGGCAGCCAACAGATAAATCATTGCAGTGATATATTATAGACTTGATTCAAAACATATAAGTGTACTTTTCTGCTTCAACTTGTTGTTGGGGAATTATTGCAATATGATGTTTCACAGTTAAATGTGAAGCTATTAGGTGATATACTGCTAAAATAATAATTTTTCAAGTCTTGTGATGTGGCATGACATGATTTATGAAATCAACTTTACCACCAATCAGCTACAAAAAAAACAAATATTTTCTTGCCAGTAAAGGACTGGGAAAGGATTTGCAAAGGTTATTGGATGCAAAGAAACTGGCAGAAGAGACATAAGTCATTAAAATTATTTTCACAAGAACAGCATGTTCTTCATGAAAGACATTTTTTCATTCACAACTTATACTTAATCCACAGTAAAACTAAAGTTTATTTCTTTACCAAACTGTAAACACAGCCATTGAATCTATGAAAGAGAGGTTTCCATAGTTACAAGAGCCTTCTGAAACACAATTAGTTTATCGCTTCCAAACACTTTTGTCATACAAAGAATTCCGTTGATTTTTGCTATCGACACTGTAAGTGGAGAACAAATCTTTCTAAATATTAAGTTTATTAAAACCTCTCTGAAATCATTCATGATAGAAATAAATGTTTGGACTTACAACAATTTCAACTGAGCATGAAATTTCAATATGCTTTTGTTGCTTTAAGCCAGCAACGTATAATTTTACATTAGTGAAAGCAAGAAAAGTGATATTTCTAGAAATGAAAAAAAGTTTAATTTTTACAATAGCTACATGTTGACTGTTACTATAGCATTTACCTAAGCCTTATAGTCCTATGTTTTTGTTGCACAAGCAAAAGAAAAAATTTCACTGCATTGCAAAAAAAACAAAACATACTGGATGATGGTTTGAAACTTGAAATAATCTTTCTAAAGGTTATGCAGCATTGGGAAAATAAATTTTCATATTTTTATATGTGATATTTGCATGAATTCACAATTATTTAAAATTTGAAAAGATTTCATTGTAATATGTTTTTTGGGGAGGAACAATTAAAAATGCTTTACCTTCTTTTACACTTCAATTACCGATTTTAATGTTTTCCTACGTTCTTGTAGAATTTCCAATAAAATCGTTATTCTATCTGTTTTGATTTTAAAAACAATGTATGCATTCTCACTCTGTTTGTGATCACTGGCATACAATAAAAATAATTTTTACTACACCAAAATGAAAAGAAACTCAACTTTTTTTCAATTGTTAATCAGAATGTTTTATTCAATATACATTTACTAAGTTTTAAAACATATTTTATATTAATTGAAATATTTCTTTACATTTCTTTTTGGTGATTTTCTTTGCCCATTCAAGCAGTTATTTACACTGCTGAAGAAGAATGAAAACATGACCTTAAAAACCAGTGACCTTGTCAGCAAAACGAAACTTGATGCTGTTGGGTAAAATATTATCTGCAGTATGTCATTGTTCTATGAATAACATTTTTTCTACCATACTTGAAGTGTAAAATAATAAAACAAACTCCTGCAAAACTTGAAAAACAAAACAAAAAAACAGGACTGAAAATGTGGCAAATTCTAGTAATTTCTTGTCCAAATTAGGATATAATTTTTAAAAATATTTAAAAACTTATACATATTTACATCATGTGTATGCTGCAGTGAATTTTCTTGCACAGAAGTTTTAGCAATACCATAATACATGCACAAACTACAGCCAAATAGTATAAAGTAAAAGATAATGATTTTTCAACATAAATTATTTTATTCTTCCATGTTAAAATTTTAAATGCTTACTGTAGATATTAAAAGTGATGTGAAAAACAATACAAATTGGCAAATGATTTATGATGTACAGTCAACTGAAAAAATTAAACTATATAATTTGTATTATTACTTTTACTACTATTACATTTTAGCATAATATGAATTATTACAATTCAAAATTATAGTACTTAGACAATCAATTACTGGTACAGCAATGGAAAGCTAGTGATATGCAGAAGTAATGGTTGTAACATTGCAAGTAGAAAAACATTTACTACAAGACATTTTGAACAAATTGTGCAATTAGCACAAAATAAAATTGATGGCATGTGTGTTTGCAGGGTATTCTTCTTCTTTCTCTAATCAAAGGAGAATTAGTCACTGACATTCATCCTATCATACCTCAGTCATTACATACAACTCTACATGATTTTCTCAGGAAGTAAGAATGTTTTTCCTTATTTTTTATGTTAAGTTTTTGTAAGCTTTAAAGGTAATTTGTTGATATTTCTATATTTTAATCTACTTTGAAACTATCAAATGCAGTAATATTTGCATAAAAATAGAGCTTGCTCAGCTTACAAGTTATTTTCAATGTTTTAAAGGTTATTGTCAATTTTTTTCAAATTTGAAAAACAAAGAGCTAAAAGGATTTCGAAATTTGAACAGTTTTTCATCTACAGTGTATGCATTATGTTTATCTAAAAATTTCTAATTTGTAAAGTCATCAAATGTAGTTTATACATTTACTTCTCCCTGCTGCCATAAAGACTTATATTGGTTCCACTAAAATAAAATTGTTAATCCTTGTGAAAGAACATGCAGATTTGAGAACTCTGACTAAGGGAACATGACATTGTTAAACATTCAAATCAATTAATGAACTTAGCAAGAGCAAATTGTAAGTAAATCCTTTGCATAAAAGACAACTTGCTCTTCCATAGACTAAGAACTCAAATTAAACAAATAGATTCAGCTTATAAGTTACTTTTAACACTTTTGTAGACCAGACATGCCACTCTTCTTTATGAGATGACTACAACAGAAACATAATACATAAAATAGTTTTTTTAAAAGTTAGAAATACCAAAAAACTTTTACAGTAACAAAAAACCACTGGTTCAAATTAACTTTTTCAAAAAAAGAAAAAGAACTTTCTATCATTTCAAAACTCAGCTAAAGTCCTATTAAAACAACTTTTCACTTAGTAAGCTCACTGAAGATACCTTTCCATGAACTCATCTTCATAATCAAACAGACAAGTATCAATTGACGTTAAATTGGTTGCTTGTTAATCATTAACTTGTATTACCAGAGACAAACTCATAGACTTTTGTAAGTTTTGCATCTTGACCATACTTGTTTCATAGTATACATTAGATAAACATTTTCATTCATCTAACTCACAACAACTGTCACATTCAATCAGCTGATAAACTTTACTGGATACAAAACTCTTCTAAACCTAGACAAGTTTCAGATGTTGAGTTTATTTTTGTGTATGTCAGGTGAGGACCAACAAACTACTCTTATTCTGGGCTTCCTAAACAATGTATTAAACAAAATAGTATTAAATTTGTTCAAAATAATTTTTGGCCTGGATTTAAGAACTTCAAACCAAAGCTTGTCACTCTCTCCTTTGTCATTCTGAATAAATATTTAATATTCACTAACTAAGATTCTTCTGATCATTATGAAAATAAGCTATTAAAAATAAATTTAGATTTTTTGGGTGACATGTTTTTTTGGAATAAACTTAAAATAATGAAATAAAATTCATGATTGAGTAAATGTTTTTTACATTCTGGTAGGCAATTACTCATTAGTACTATTAAATAAAGCAATGACTTTGAACCATTTTAAAAAATATATGATCATTAATGAAAGTTCTTCATTAAAAAAAGACGCTTGGTAGGACTAAGGTACACATAAACAAAATATATTTTCTTTGAATATGATCTGTATAAACTTGTTACAAGTAAAGTATATCCATTTGCTTTTAATAATAGGAACTTAAGAGAATTACAATTGCTGATTGAGGTCATTCCATATCAGTTAACATTACTCTAACAAGTGACATCTTCTGTTTCATATTTTTACCTACCAAGCGATAGATATCTGCTTTTTTTCCTCCTCTACCCACAGAAGGGGGATAATCTTGGTCATCATTTTCATTTCTTGCAGAACAATAAAGATCATGGAACCTACAAAATTGTCCTTTATATGTAAGAGGAAAAAACATATAAGATGACTTAATGTAGGTTAATGAGAACTGTGTGAAAGGATTATCAGAGGATTATTACCATAATAGTTTTTAATGTGTTAATGATGACTTAATACTTAATGTAAGTTAATGAGAACTGTGTGAAAGGATTATCAGAGGATTATTACCATAATAGTTTTTAATGTGTTAATGATGACTTAATACTTAATGTAGCTATGTTAATGAGAACTGTGTGAAAGGATTATCAGAGGATTATTACCATAATAGTTTTTAATGTGTTAATGATGACTTAATACTTAATGTAAGTTAATGAGAACTGTGTGAAAGGATTATCAGAGGATTATTACCATAACAGTTTTTAATGTATTATGTCTTCAGCTTCATTGGAGAAATAAGAAGCAATTACTGAGTTAATGCATCAATATAAGCTCTGAACATTAAAAGAATAAAAAAAACACCTTAGTGTTAAACCAACGATATCTTTTATAGAGTCAAAATAAAACCACACATATTAAAAAGATCAAAAAGTGACAAAGAAATCAACATGATTTTTCCTAATTTTAATCCAAATGCTAAATAGTTCTATATTAGCCAACTCATGTATTTATCTAAAGCAGTCCTTCCAAAAACTAAAAGATGTCTTTTAAAATTTCACAAATATCAAATAAATCACTTGAACTATGAAAATGTCTTAGTAGCAGTAATTTGAACAGAACAGAGATGTTATTCTTTAAAAATTTCACAAATATGAACTTAATAACCTGAATTATGAAAAAAAAGCCATCTAGCAGTAATTCCAAAACAATAAAGATGTTATTCTTTAAAATTGCATAAATATAATCTAAGACACATGAATTATGAAAGAATATAACTAACAATGACTCCTAGGGTGTGATATCTAATTAAAAATCAATCAAAAGTAAAATCAAGCAATGACTTCAAAAAATTCATGATAAAAGATTATCAAAAAAGTATCCTTAGTAGCAGTTTTTAAAATGAATAGTCTAATGAAGGATCAACCAAAAATTGTAAATAGTACTGATTTCTAAACTATATGCTCTAACTAAAGATAAGACAGATTCTAGCCAGCAGTAATTCTCAGCTTAATCAGCATCAGTTTCTAAAATGTAATATCTAATTAAAGGTCAAGAAAAAGAATTAATTACTGTAATTTAAAGGACAGTTGGTTAAAGATCAAGTCTATATACTTTTGTCTGTAACCAAATATTTTCAAACGTGCTAAGTTATGTTTACCCATTGAATAATAACATAGCTAGATGATAATCAATTAATTGTTAAGTGTCTGTTGATTTGCATATTCAAAATTGTTTTTATGTAAGTAATCAACTCTCTGTAGCAATTTTCACTTGATCCAAACCAGGGGTGAAGAAACTTTTTAGCAGTTTTGAAAATTTTAATTTAGGCTGTGAATGTTGAGTAAATTGCCACTGATCTAAAAAAAAACATTCCAAAACAAGGTCCATAGGGGAGGGGAGTGTCAAATTAAAGCAAGTACAAGTGAATAAATAGAAACAAGTCTTTATTCATAAAGACAACAACAACAACAAAGTTTCTATGTTCTATGCTAAAGACTATTTTGTGGCTGCTGGAGCAGGTATGAAGCACATTTATATTAAATGCAGACAAGGGCAAAAAACCTAATACAACACATGTGCCAGGTAAAAGTTCTAGTGTGGTATCTTACACCTAAAATACCTACAACAACAACAACAATCATTCCCATTATACATTTAAAAGTGATTCACTCCCAACCTATATGAATTTGTGCAACTCTCTGTACAATCCACTAAAATAAGTATGATGTCACTGCAGGACAGCATGCGCAGGAACAGGGATGAGCATGTATAAGACATGCTGAACAATCATTGTGGAAGGTAACCTCTGTCTAAGTGAGAGGACCACTACCTTTAAAAATTTGTTTAGAAAGATGCCAATTATGATTAGAAGATGTATAAAAATTCAGAAATATTTTACAATTTATGGAAGAGTAAAATATAGCAGTTCTTGCAAATGCAATACACCTGAGTTATCTTTTCAGTTTTTAACAAACAATAACACTCCTAAAATCAATAAAAAAGCAACCCTCAACTACAAGAAAATACTTCTGATTAGCATATTTACCAGTTTTATTTCAAATGAAATTAATACTATATTTTTTAACCTAACCATGTAAAGTAGATAAACCATGCAACCCATTGTTGTATCTTGTGAGTATTATTTATTAACTTAACCTGCTTCAATAATATACCTTATGTAGCAGAGCATGTATTAAGTGACTTTCATTTTATAGATAAACAACAGACCAAATATTAGCTTCATCTTTATTTAAGTAGAGTTTTCAAATATTGATCAAACTTTACAAGATAAAAGCAAAGTAAGAAAACTCTTAAAACTGGATTAGAAGTTTCAATATCTTCCATGTATGTGATAATTAAGTAAGAAAACACTTAAAACTGGTTTAGAAGTATCAGTGTCTTCCATGTATCTGATAATTAAGTAAGAAAATACTTAAAACTGGTTTAAAAGTATCAGTGTCTTCCATGTATCTGATAATTAAGTAAGAAAACACTTAAAACTGGTTTAGAAGTATCAGTGTCTTCCATGCATCTAATAATTAAGAAAACACTTAACACTGGTTTTGATATATATTAATGGTGATGTACAAGTAAATAATGTACAACTTGAACATTATATTTGGGGGTCCATGTGTTACTTGTAATGACAGAAATAATGATGTGTTTTGGTATTAACCAATCAACTACAACATTAATATAACTGTAAACCATTAGCTCATTATTGCTGTATTGTCATACGTACCTGGTAAACAATGATAAATATCCTGATACCCTTACAAATAGTCCTATGTCATATCTTATTAACTTTACCAAGTTCAGTGGACTGGGGTGGTGTGAATACAATACAAAATTACTTACAGTAAAATGTTAGGCAAGATTACAAAGTTTCCATGACATTGTAGTTGTTGCCCAGTACTTTAAACAGAGCCTTAATTATTATGAAAACAATATGATTGTAATGTATATTACAATAAAATACCATTACTAAATTCCCTGATTGCTATTCTTCAGGATAGATTATTTTGACCTTTAACTTACAAGTGCAGTCTTTTGTCTTAGAATAGAAAATTTTGAAGTCTAACTAAAGAACAACAAGAAAGTGTGACCAATGTTAGATTCTAAAATATTATGTCTAACAACAGATTAGCCAAATGTATAACTAGTAGTAAAAATATTTTGTAAGGCATATTATAAAAAAAGATCACTTAAAACAAATAACTTATAAAACTTTCTAAGGTGTATTATCAAATACGATCAGCTGAAACAATTGACAATTAATAATTTCTAGGGTGTATTGTCCAAATAAGATCAGCTAAAACAAATAAAAACTTTTAGGTGTATTGTCAAATTATATCAGCTAAAAAAAAATAACTACTAATAATTTCTAAGGTGTACTGTCACATTAGATCAGCTGAAAAAATAACTACTAATAATCTCTAGGGTGTATTGTTAAAACCCAAAATAAGAAAATAAGATCATCTGGAATAAATAACTACTAATAATTCCTAAGATGTCTTGTTGAAATAAGATCAACTGAAACAATTACTAATAATTTCTAAGGTAAGGTGTCCAAATGAATATCAGCATTAAAAAAAAGAAGAAGAAACTAATTAGTATTAGTAATCTCTTATGTAAAGTGGCACACTAAACTAAAGGTCAATAAACAAGTACTATAAGTTGTAGTGTCTGAGATGTAGTGTTTGATACAGATTAGTTGAAACATGTTACATACAAGTAATTTCTAAGGTATGGTGACTAATACAGACTAGTTGAATTAAGTCACTAGTAGTAATTTCTTAGGTGTGATGTCTAATAAAGAGTAATTGAAATTACTATTAGTCATTTCTAAGTGGTGACATCTAATATAGGTTAGCTGAAAAAGGTAACTACTATTAATTTTTAAAGGCAAACTGAAATTTATAACTAATACTGATTTCTTAAGTGTCGTAACTGAATATTAGCTGAAATAAATATTTAATAGTAATTTCTAAGGTGTGGTGTCTAACTGAATATTCAGTCAATAGGAATTAGTAGCATTAGTTTCTAATATGAAACATCCTTTAAATATTAGCATAAAATTATTACAACCAGTTATGTAAAATTTAAAGTCAGCTGAAAACAAAACAAGCATTACATGAAGTAATTTCTAAGGCATCATGTCTACATAAAGTTCAGAGTAAAGGCTGATGAGAGAACAATACAAGAGCTTATACCACACCAGGAGGCAGAGAAATACAAAGAATTTAGGGGCCAGTGTTTAAAGCAAAAACTCATATATTATTATTGTAATGAATATATAATTTTTCTATATCACAAATTTGTAGATTGAAATGAACAGATCTTACCTCTTGTCTAAGCTGTAATCAGCAACTCTTACTAAACCTGTGTTTTCTATGAACACACTCGTGTCCTGCAAACAGTAAAACTGTTAGTCAGTTCAATGAAAACATTACTAAAGTCATAAGAAAACAAGATTTATAACATAGGTCTTGCCATAACTGCATCCACTGCAATGACTATCAATGTTACCCAAGTAAAATAACATTTAGGATTCTTTTATGAAAATCAAAAAAAAACATTAAAAGTAAAAAACAGCCAGATGCTGTTTCATTTATTTGTCATATTACATATTTAACACCATCATAACAATTTTTCCTTTATGAATTAATAAATGATATAATAAACTAGAACTCGGAAATATACCAACAACCTAACGTTTCAACAACTACCAGCAGTCATTTTCAAAAATGTTATTCTTCATAGTTTATAATTAAGTTTTATTGTCACCTATTGGTTTGTCCTTAACCGCAAATAAAGGTCATTTTATACAAACAAAAACACCTTGTTATAAAAAGATAATATAAACTTACACAATATCACGCCTCCAACCAACAAACCCTTGTTCAAAATTATAACCACTAGAAGTCAATATGTTGTGATGTTATTATGTATTAATTGATGTTTATTTTTTTAAATTGCAACTTTTTATTTCTAGCTCTTTAAATTCTATTAAACTATTGAAATATATACAATCTTAAAAAAATGCTTACTGACAGACTGAGCTGCTATAGAAACAATGTTCAACTTAAAAGTTAACATTTATTTATCAACAAATCAAAGATTGAGTAATTTTATTGTAATAAATAATATCAGAGTTTTGGGCTTACTCTAAACAATTTCACTACTCGTTTAATATTTCTAGTATCTGGTTGTAAAATGTGATATGTAACAAAATCAACATGTAAAAAACTAATAGACTTAAAAATTGCAAACTCTGAGACAACTCTTTGATACAAAAATGGGTTACAGAAACTACAAAAGATATATTTTATATTAAAGCATAATAACAGCTTTAAACCTACTAACTTTGAAATACCATCACTGTAAATTATATGGATGCAAAGGAAATTTAATGTAGTGCATTATTTTTATACACAAAGAGACAAATTGGTGTTCACATATAACGGTTTCTTATAATTATTTATATATTGAGGAAAAGTTATTTCCAGAACATCTGTTTAGTACAATAAACATGTAAACACTCTTTGATTGTAGCACTGTTTAATAATACCACACCATCAGATGTACTAAATAAGTATCAACTGCTACACAAGTCACAGATATCTCACATACATGCCAGACCTTGCAAAAGTATTCGTGTATATCATCTGATAGTGAAAGAGAAGGACGAGTAAAATTTTACTGATTTTACATGCAGTCGTAATAATAATCCACATCAATCATGGTGTTATCAACAAAGCTCACACGAAAAAACAACACACTAAACTTTTATAACTTGTTTTTACAACACATTCTTTTTCATTAAAATATAATTCAAGACAGAACAATGTCGTGGAAAATTAACATTTCAATTTGTTCATATGATAATGGATTGAGCTAGATACATATACACACAGATACTTATAAACAGGTCTACAGAATAATACTAAAAAGTAACATAACATGATGTCATACTTAAATTGTTCTTTAACAAAAAGGGAAAATATACCTAATATTAGAGTACATTTCAAGAACATTATTTATTCACTGAATTATGTTAATTAATAAATTTATTACTAATAAAAATCTATGGAATATGAATATATTAATATATATTTTCTGAATTAGGTATGAACTGTATGAGATTCACATTTAGCAAAAACAAACAAACTCAATTTTCCTTAAGGAACATGTTACCCCTGATACAGTTTACACATCAGTGCAGCATAATACTTGCAATCAATTGATCAATAGCATTATTCTACATCCCAAGAAAACTGGTCCAATATCATGCTAATATATCAGCAATAAGCAAATTTGTCCCCAAATAAGATCAGTAAGTATGTTCATAATGATATCTGAAGGAGCATAGAAATGATCTTATTCAACAACACTGCACTGAGCATATCATTCTGTTTTGGATCTCCAGATAGGAACCCACCGATCATAAGTAAACAGAAATGTAACCGTGACTCATCTGTGAGGAGTCTAGGCACTGTTCTGATGATTTCAAATAAAAACCAATTTTGCAGTCAAACAGTGTACATATTTATGATGGAAATATAAAAAATGGAGTATAAGTTATGAAGTGGGAGTGGCATAATGGTTCCTAATTATAGAAGAGGCATTCATACTATCTATAAGATTTAATGTTCATTATCAAGCCTCTCATTAGAAATAAACAATTTCAATTAATTAGAAGCACATGTGGGTGCTAAAGCCCCCAAGCCCATATGTCTAATATTATCATTTGTGATAATTTATTTTTTAAAGATATATATCCCAACCTATTGCATGTCACACAAGTGCTCTACCAACTGAGCTAAAGAGTTAACTCACCAGCATATGCTAGTAAGTCACTTTTTAACAACTCAAACTACTACTCATTCACTGTCTGCATCCAGTTTATGTAATGAAATGAAATGACATTATAATAAAAGAAAGTTATTAAACCAGAGCAATGGATGTTATAAGTAAAACTTATCTCCTAAAAGTGGTATTCCTGTCCCCATATTGTTCACAAATATGTCTGAACAAGTAAATACCCAAATAAAAAAATAAAATACATTCCCTCTATATCAGTAGTATATAATGCCATATAGCAACTGGCCTCTTTCCAGGTCAATATCTTAGTTAAACAGATACCCAGTTGAAAAAATAATACTAAATAAACATACACTGACTTGGTTAATAAAGAATGCCAGAATTTACCTTCTTAATTTTAAGAGTGAAGAGTGTCACCAGCTTTTTCTCTGACCAGTATTTAAAACTGATGATTCAGTTGTGTATGATGATGATAGAAAGCAAATGCTCAGTCCTATAAAAGAACACTGAGTAACCATGCATACAATGACACAAGAACCATCAGAACAGTCACTCTCCCTAGATTTGTGTAGAAGGATCAAGTGGCAGAGGTCACCTTCAAATACAAAAATATGGGATCCAAAACAATAACAGAATTTACATTTAGAGATTTAAAATTTTCTTTCACCAAAATTTTCAAAAACAACCATACAAAAACATCTATATTATATACTGTCACTAGTATATCATTAGTTACTCAATAAGAATACCCCTCATGTCTAAGTGATACCTGACAATTTCAGGTTTACTGAAAGATACCCCCCCCCCCTGGCAAAAATAAATTCTTATGTCACTGCATGCATACTATCTTACAAGTATTTGTTAGGAATTGAATATTACCTTAAGAAGTAACTATATTAAAACAGGCATGGTACAGAGGTTGAGTATATTATGTTAAAATGATCTTAAAGCCTCATCACATTGTTACAGGCCATGCCCAGTCATGCTCTATATGACAACCATGCATCTTGACAATAGCCTTGCAGCACAATTTAGATTGCAAAAGGCTCTGCTATAAAGTTGTCATGCCCAAAGTAAATCCCTCCTCCCTACATGCTTTCACTTAGCCATCTAATGTACAAAAAATCAATAAATACTGCATCTAGCAACTTGACTGGTGTGTCATAGTATGAAAGAACTTGAATACCCAATCCATTCTTCAGCTGTTTGAGGTATGTGATGATTGAATGGGAGGTACAACTTGGTGAAATCATATCATGTTAATCTTATATCCAGATAAAGATCCTTCTTGTTCATATTGCATACAACTGCCTAAGACATGTGTAAGGCTTTTGAAAATGACCTTTACATTCATGGATTCTCACAAGTTGAATTTTCTTTCCAAGGTTGAAGTATGACTTGTTGAAAGTCTCTGTTTGGATGGTCCTGAATGGTACACTAAGTTGATCCTTATTCCATTGTTTTCAAATGCCACTAAGTACAATGGATATCACAATCTTGGAAATTATAAATTCCTGACATTAACACATCTTTCTTATCTGAGTGTAAAAGTATTTTGTATCAGAAAAGCATGTTACATACCTTTTCCAAAAGTGATCAATTTTCAGTGGCATCACACTACCTACAAAACACCAGGTAATTTTAAAATGTATTTCTGACATAAGTCACTTCACTACACCTTTATATTAGCTTTGGTTGTCATGTGACTTGCTGGTTTGCATATTCAAAATCATTTTAGTACAGCTTACTCAACCATCTGTATAACTGAAATAATATCAAACTTTTTTTACAGTACAATTATTCATCAAACTACATCATAGTTATTCAATGTCAATTGTTTGGTTTCTAAGCACCAATGATGTTCATTTACTCACTTTCATCTATGGTAAGCAATTTTTGATTGGCTGTTAGTCAGTGATAGTTTTTGTAATGTCTTTTGTACATTATGGATGGAGAGAGTCAAAATCTGACCACTGTGAAAATAACCAGTTAATAGCAACAAAGATTGGTGATTACCATTGGTTGACAACCAGTTTTCACAGTAACAGAGACAATCTTAAGATTGGTGAAATGAATATTAAGTAAAAATGTTTCTGCTAAACAAGTACCTACTATCATATAATCATCTAACACATTTTAAGATTAGTCTGTTTTATGTAAGAAATTAAATGGAGTATGTAACATGTCAGGAATCCTAATAAAATGGCTAGTCAAAACAAAATAAGGTTAAAGGTTTTGATGTTTATAAAATACTTACAATAACAGAATCTTTATCTCTATGAATAAATCTAAATACTAAATTTGGGTTATATATAATGCAAAATTTCTATTCATAATTTGGGTAGGATACATATGTTAAGTACTGAAAACCTATACTCGTCTTATATTCAACCACTGAAGAATTTTATTAAGTATTTTCTCTCTACTCTGTAATGTTTTAAAGGACTTTTTCAGATCCTAAAGTTTGTTTTGTAAATATTAATGATGCAAAATTTCTAAATTCCCTGTTTGTTTCTTAATAGCAACTGAAAAAACATTATCAGTACATTTACAAGGTAACCTATCTATATTATTAAGATGTATATTTTCATAACATTTTATTATGTGTATAAATCAAAGGTCTAATAAGAATTATATATTTATAACTGATAACAGACTGTAGAGATTTAACTGAAAATATGATATAAATATTTAGCGATTTTTCAAGCATTTACTGTCCATAGGGGTCATACTGCTCTGAAATCTGATGGTGAAATGGTTGCAAGTTTTATAAACAGCTCCTGTATTGTCAGGGAAACATCTACAAACATATGAGAAAGAGAAGAAGAAGCTACAGCTAGAACTGTCAATGAAGTGTAACTCCTGCCCAGTTAACAAAAGTAGGTGAATGAAGTGAGACAAAATAATCAAAGGAATGACTCAAGATGTTCCACTCATCCTAAATACTGTACAAGAGATGACAAGTATGCTATAAAACTGGGTACAATCCATTTCAAAGAAAAAAATATACCCCAAAGAAAAAGAAAAGAAAGAAAGCAATTACCTGATCTACAGACAATATCCAGTAAATTAGGGCTTAAAACCTACAAACTCTAGTGCAATACTCTGAAAGAGCAGTTTCTGTCCCACAAGCAATGAATGCAAAAACAAAAAACATAAATAAATTATAAAAAAACAGTTGTGGAAATCCAGTGCACTGTGGCTACCAAGGAATTGTCAATCCTGGTAAAACAAAAGGGGCCAAGGCCAGACCAAATGGAAGCACATGAAAGTGAAACACAGTTAACCCACAAAGAAAAATAATACTGTGTCAGGAACAGGATAAAGGTAAGCATCCTGAATCTACAAGATGACTTAATATTCAAAGACTGGTCTCAGGAACTGGACAACTTACCCATCTCTTAATCTTAACGTGAGAGCATCTCACAAAACAGTTGTGATTGGAGAAAACCATCATCAGTTTCCCCGCCATCAGTTCCCACAACTTCTTGGAAATCACAAAAATATATAGGAGGTAGAAGTTTATTAAAGGAAGTATGTCGACATCAATAATAAAAGATAAAAAACAGAAAGGGAAATAAAACATTGAAAATAAAAAATTAGTCAAAAAGGTAAAGACTTGAAATTAGGCATATGACCCAAACACGATATTTTAAGATTATTCAAGAAAGAGATAAAATGTATGTATATACTTAAATTTCTTAATTTTAAATCTTTCATTGCACTGTACATTGCTGATAATAGCTAGGGTTAGTGATACGGCAGAGAAAATGGAAAATAAAATATAAATATTTACCTTAAAAACTTTTGATATTCATTTAGGAGGTTCTAGAGATTATGCAAGTGAAATGTGAAAACTAAGATAAAAAATAGCACTTCCTGTTATGAATTTTTATAATAAATAGTGGAAAAAATTAAAATATTTTATTTTTCTGAAACATTAAGGATAGTTCTTGTCAAATTTCAAACAATTTCATCCATTTATTTTACTTTTGAAACGAAATATGACGAGAGAGGCATTACCTACCAACAATCTCCTTAGCCAGTAGTCATAGGGTTAAGAGAAACCTCTCCACATATATATATATATATATATATATATATATATATATGTGTGTGTGTGTGTGTGTGTGTGTATATATAGTTATTAACTACAACTAATACTAGAGAGTAATATAGTAATTATAA
>NW_013665963.1:430090-450556 GCF_000517525.1 Limulus polyphemus | reverse complement strand
TTTACTTAAATTAAAATTTTAATTAACTTACTTTACTTTCTTGTCTCGTTGTACGGCCGAACGGACGGGAGTGTACGGTACGTAGACACTATATATATATATATATATATATATGTGTGTGTGTGTGTGTGTGTGTGTGTGTGTGTGTGTATATGTATTAATTACTCAAACATTCAGAGAGTAATATGAATTTGAAATATTATTTCAAAGAAAAGACAAAAGTACTCTTACAATACAAGTTTAATTAGCTTCCTCAGTTTTGAGCAGTGTATTAAAATTCTCTAAAACAATGGTGTAGAAACCAACAGATGCATAGATCATATCACAGACAACCTTAAATTATCATAAGTACTCTGAAATAAACTGAAGAGCTAAGGTTTGAGATGTACCACTCCAAAACAAAGGCTGTCATTTTGACTGATCTTGTAACCACCATATAACCATGAAAATATACATACTATAACCTTTAATGTAGTAAGTTTATCAAATTTTTTAATAAAGTAATTCAATGAAAGACTTGTCTATTAATTTATGAAGTCAGAGTCTGACTCAGACTTTGACTAGTCTGAATGCAAGGAAACTTCCATGTTAACAAACAAAAAAATTAACCTTATAGTTTTTAAATTTAATTTTCATAACCTCTATTATGCTTTAAATGAATAAGTTTTTCAGTAAAACTAACTGTATCATCTTTGTCATGTGCAATCTTGTAACCACCAAATAAAAAAAGATTACAAATTAAATCTAAATTACCTATTTTTTTTCAATGACTACACATTGTAACAGACAATTACACATTATTAATTTTTACAGACAAATCTAATTGACTTTTTTACTTTTCATTTAGTTTTATTTCTTTACAGTTGCACTTAGACCCTCTCAGATAATAGTGATAGTCTTTTATTACCCCAGACAGCTATGTGTAAACAAATGATCGACTTACCATCATGCACGCTTGTATTACACAAGCACATTTTGTGCACTGGGTACTACATAGCATTTTGTTTACTTGACTTTATTCATGTTTCTTTTTCTAACTTCACAAGTTTTTCATTTTTACATTTTAGTTATTTTTATAACACTAAATAGAAAATATACATAAAAAACAAGACATTTATTATTTACATCTGAAATCCTGTTTTATCAAACTTTTTCTGCACTCATGTCATGGTGATATTGACAGAAGTCACGTCAATCTCTAGGCCTAACTTTCAGTAATGATGAAGTGGTCTCAGAAATTTTTTTTGTTTAATTCAAATATGAAATTTAGAATACAAACTATTGCCATGAACATAAAATAGAATGTCATGAAACTAATATAATTTATCTGGTTTTCTAAGCTAGTAAACATATAAATGGAGTTTTATTGACTCTATTTTATGGTAATTGACTCCAATTTGGCAGTATTACAGGTCATATAATTCACATACCTAGTCAAGTAGAGTTCAAACAATGGCAAACAAACAAAATAACGTCTAACTGTTCAAAATCTGTTATCTCAATAGCTTCAGGCCCCATCACATTCAGTAAATTTAAATATTATCTTTCTACTGGTTAAGAATAATCCAGTAGTAAATGTCAATGAGAACTAAAAATACTTTTGGAAAACAAGAGCTGCACATGGTATGCGACCTTCAATCTATTACTTATACCTCCATAAAGTTAAAACTTTGTTGCTACAAACTGACAGTTTAACCCTGGGATATGTACTGTATAAGTGTGAAATTAAGAGGTCATATAGGAGTAGAAAATTTTTAAATGAGCAACACTGAACAAAGAAGTCTCATACAATAAAACTGAGAATATATTTAAACAATTTCTTTTGAAATTAGAAAACTTAAACTTATATGATATTGAAGTTTAACGATATACATTGATAATAAAGTTGTTTAACACTTTTGCCACAGGCATCTTTTGATGCACGTCATGAGGTTTTAGTGAATTACTTTCAAAATTTAATTATACTACTTTCTTATCATGGTATGCAAATAAATTTTGCATAAAAATGCAGCTAATAATCCATATTTTAATAGCATACAAGTTTTAAGTTCTTACAAGGCAGTATTCCCCCTAGAATGAAAATTGTGACATTTTCTCTAATTTATTTATTACTCCTCCAAGAAATATGAAATCTAAGGTAAATTACTTATTATAATGTTGTCATTACTCAGGCAAAGAATAATTTTTATAGCCTTCAATCCTATTTAGTTACAGAGCCATCAACTAAAAAATCAGACTCCTCTTGCCACACCCACCTGTCACAGTTTCTCTTTCAGAAATTGCCAATAGTTCTCTCTGATGTTTAATACTATATTCTTTATAACCAATAGAAAGCCAAGGTTTTAATCTATCAAATAACATATTGCATTACATTGTAGAGAGAATTGCTTATTTTGCTTCCAATTCAAACTTTATTCCCACAGGAAACACAGTGACGAGATTAACTGAATTTTTAACGGCTCTTATTGCATATTTAGAAAGCCAGAAAAATGTTGGTAGTTATGGGACATCTGCTTTTTGCATGTGATTATTCTGTGTTCTTTTTGCATGTTATTATTCTGTGTTCTTTGGTGCATTATTTAATTAGATAAAAAATTGTTTAGTGCAGTAGTACAATTAGTATAAAAAGTAAGTTAAGTGGCACTGAAAGTTGACAGCAAAAAAAAGAAAACGAAGACCCAGGTAAGTACTATATTTCTTATTTTTCATGAGTATTCTTTATCTATTATTATAAAAGTAACTAAAATGTACAAATTATAAACTTTTCAGGTTAGATACGGTAAACTAAAGAACATTAACCCATTAACTGCAGCAGGAGAACCTCAGTTGCCGTTTTCTGACTCGCATATAAAACTGAGTTGCCATCAATCACAATAAAACCGTAATTTTCATCATTCGCATAGAGTTATAGTTATATATGTGCGACTGACGAATATTTCCACCATTCGTAGCTGAACCATAGAACTTCAATGATGGAAATATCCATCATCCTCAGTTAATGGGTTAATAATAATAACAAATTTTCAGAAGATGAGCTGGCAAGCAGCTCATGCATTATGTAATTTGATATACTAACGTGAACTACACATTTCCCAAATGATTTATAATGTGTGTTTTTCTTTTAGCAAAGCCACACAGGGCTATGTGCTGTATCCACGTTGTCCCAATGGGGGACAAACTTCAAGATGAGGTTGTTATAACATTAATAAAAGACAAATGATATACCTTAGATTGTATTTTTGAAACAGAATTAATGTCTCAAAAAAACATTTAGTTGGTATGTTCTAGTTTTGTTTTCTTTGTTTACCAGTAATATCTTATCATTTTCCATTTCATTAGATTGTTCATACATGTATTTCATTAAGGGGTCTGAAATTCCTGGATCAGAAGATTATAACCTCGTTTATTAGTTTTGGAATAATATACTTTATTCTCCATTCCAGCATATTACCTCAACTATTTACAGACACTTAACAATAGTTTTAGATTCGGTTGTAGCAACTTGCAAACATCTTGTAAAAATATAAATGGATATATAATTCACATAATTTTACTATTTCTTGTTATTACCAGTTTATTCATGAAAACTGTGAAAAATGTACTAGCACACCAGATTGAGAACTGAAATATTTAAATACAATATGACATGATACATAAATTTTCAAATTTTACACAAAGTATTTAAAAAATAACAATTTAGATAAGGCAGGAAAAAATACTTACTCGTAAGTTTTTATGAACAACAGAGTTGTTATGAAGATAATTTAAAGCCTCCAATATTCCACAAGCATAGTGTCTTAGCATTGATGATTCTAAAGGAATGTTTTCGTAAAGGTAGAGTGATAATGTACTTCCTGAAACATGTTGTTGTAAGACCTATGGCAAAATGAAAACACTTTTTTTTAAATATATATATATATATACTAACAAATAAATAAATATGTGAAATAATAAAAATGACTAATAACTACAGTTTAAACAAGGCTGTTCCCCTTGGACAACCAAACAGCTTTCATATTCATTCCACATTTCATACTGTTGTCATAAAAGGAAAAGCCTTAAAATCAAAAGACATTATTGGTCTTAGTTATTTTATAAAGAAATATGCCAGACACTTCACAGTTTATTGTTGCATTATTGTTTGTACTCATGGTTAATTTTCTGTTCTTGTTAAAAGATCATTCTGCTGGGTCAGACTTCAAGTTATGTCAATGATAAGAAACTAACAAAACTTACTATAAAATGAGTTATTTCATTTGGATTACAGCTGGGCAATTAACAAAGTCAATCAGTATAATCTATTATTTATGAGCATTGATTTGTGTTTTGTAAAATAATTCATTAAAAATTTTGAGAGTTAAAGTCACAAAAATAATCCACTAATCAAAATGTTACCATTATGTTTTTTTGTTAAAACACAAAGCTACACAATGGCTGTGCTCTACCCATTGCAGGTAACAAAACACAATTTTTAAATAAGTTTTTCCTATCCATTACATGCGAGTATAATCAATTAGTTGAATGCAAGTGATTTATGAGCTTGATGAGTAATCAATTATCATAGTCTACTAGTCATCTAACTCTAATTGCAATAGGTCAATAATTTATTTTCAGTTTCAACAGTCTAATGTGATGATTTGATTAAACTAAAATTGTGACTGGTAGTAATATCATTTTATTTTTTGTCTTTGAAACTTAATAAATTCATATGTCAAATTCACAAGTAATATTTAATCAAATAAACAATTATCATAAACAAACTGATTCCATTCAAGCAGCTTTTGTTACTTCAAAAAATATATTAACAAGTTTCAATTACATATAAAATCAGTTTGACTGTGTTTCTCAGCTGAGGTGATTCATAAATGCACCCTCACTGTCATATCTCATTTGTTGTAACAGCAACAATAAGACCTTTGTTTGAATATGAAATATGGAAACAAGCAGGCTTTAAAAAATATTAGGAAAATGTCACTAGCTATGTTGATTATCTACTGAAGTTGGAGTGGTCACTCAACAGTGTTTGTTCAAAGTCAACTTGTACAGAATTGTACAATCATAATGGACCTACCTCAATTTTAACACCTGCTCAATGCCATACTCAAAGAATGTGCATGTCAGCAATACAAAAACTAAAACAAATGCAGTAAATTAAAAGAAGAAAGGTGAAACACAAAGATGATGACAAAAATTAGTTTAAACATAATAGTCTAGAGCAATATAACCTTCACCAACTCTTCAAATGAATGCTTAATACACATGAAATTTATTATTTTGAAAATGTATCTGCAATAACTTAACAGGTGCATTACCTTTATATTAGCTATAGCATAATGCAGTAGATTTGCTTCCATACAATTTAAATAACGACTTGTGAGACTCCCAGTATCTCAAGGATAAATGGACAAGTGGATACTTGTGCATACATCTTGGTTTTCTTGTATAATGTTACCTTTTATGTAATTCTATTCCTGTAATGCACCTGTGCTTTCTTTTTTCAAAAAAATATCATTTCGTAGATCATATTTTCTTTTTTTCTTTAATGACATTTAGCATTCATGTCAAAGACGAAAAGTTAAATTTAGAATGCATGATAGTATCAATTACATGGAACAAAGAGGTTTCACTACAGTTTTGAACCATTAGTTAACCTAGATGAACAGTTTATATTCAATGTTTCCAGATTTCTATGCCCTTTAAATGACAATGCATTTTTACATGAATACGATTTTTATCTAAAATAACTGATTATATTTTTTGAATGAAAATTATAAATGAAAAGTATCTATCTTATAAAAAAAATTAGATTGTTTATTTATTTATCATGCAATCCTAAACCAACAGTGACAGTATGGATACAATGAAAATAAAGATACATCAGTTCAATCAATGATGATATTTATAAATTTAGCATCTGTCATTTAACTTCACACTTCTTTATAATTACTTTATTTCTAGAATGTTTGTCTTTCATTATTATATACCTAATTACATTTACAATTATTGCATACATTACAATTGGTAACCCTTCTAGAATATTTTGGTTTCTATCACATTTAGAAAATTATTTAAATGACAAATTCAATTGTTTTATTTTTTCCTACACTCCCAATCCAATGTAACTCACGAAAGTACATGGGTATTCAAAGGAAAATTAACCATCATCATATTTAAATATAATTTTTCCATTTATCATTTAATTATATATGAAACATATGCTTCAAAATTTACAATTAAATCTTCATGAAAAATTATATCAGAAAAAAAACAACATGAAATCCTTTTATAATTTATACTTACATACAATGTTTGCAAAATAACTATAATATATTTTTTTAAGATTAACATTCAGCAAAGAAGATTAGTGAAGTAACATTTAACAAGTCATATAATTCTGCTGGCATTGACTAGTCAAGTTACTAAAAAAAAAACAAATGTTTAACACTGGAGAAGTAGTCCTTGATAGACTATTGCTATTTATACACAAAATTTTTACATAATTCATAATCTGTTGAATGAATAAAAATACAAATTACTTCATACTTTAAATTTTTCACATTCCATAAAAACCTTATTGATAAAATATATTAAATTATAACATTTCAATATAATTGATTAAATTATATTTCATACTTTAGCTTAGGTTATAAATATTTTACTTACAAGCTTAGTAAAGCTATCAAAATTTATATTCAAGAATAGGATTGTAGACATTAAAAATACACTATAAAATTAACTATATTTTTTTAAAAGAACAATATTTTTAATTCACAAAGTGCTGTTGTCTTTACTGTATAAAAGAAACTCTTTAGTTTTGTTTAAAATGTCCAGTCATATATATTTGCATGTTTGTGTGTACATACATATAAACACTACTAAAAAATTCTTGTGAAAAAATTACCAGGAACTTGTATTTTATGAAGTGATAAGAAAAACATTTCAGAATGCAGAAATTATGCATGCAGTTAATGCTGTTAATATTTTTATGTTATTGATGCAAGAAAAATATGTTACGAGAACCTTATCTGTAAGATATAAAATTATTATTTTAAAAAGTTAGAGGTACATTACATAAAAATGCTATTACAACAATTGTTTCTGAAGTTTCTTGCCAGATGACTGATTATACTGGGTTTCAATATCAAGTCTACAACTAAATAAAAAATATTTTTATATTATAATTACAGAAATAAAAACAAAAATTCAACCATCTGCTACAGTAACTTACTATATACTTCTAGTTTCTACTTCCATGATACACTGACCAAGCCAAGCAAAAGACTGAAAATAAGCCTGATTTTCAAACCTCTTTTCTGATACTCTCCCACATAAACAGCAGTGATGCCCGAGGTATGTAATTGTGTGTGTGTGTGTGTGTGTGTGTGTGTGAATACAATAGTACATTTGTTTCTTTTCTTGCACTAACAGGAAAAATGTACAGTTTAAAATATTTAAGTATGGAGCAACGTGTCATTATGGTAAAGAATATAAAACCATATAATACTTATGAAGATTACAAATTACTAATTCAGTTATAACAATTATTTTGCAACTATCAAGGCATCACAGTTCAACATGTACCTTTTATGCTTGGTCCCGAAAATATTTTAAGATATGTGACATACAGTGATGGTCACTCAACTTTCCAAGTGGAGCTTTTGAGGATAAAGCATCCTCTACTGAATTGAAGTTCCATGATACAATATAAAACACGTATTTTCAATGGAAACAAATAAACTTTATGGACTATTTGTTTGAGACATGAAATGTTAAATACTGCAGCATTGAATCAAGAGTAAAATACTGAAACAGATCATCATAAAGTTTAATTTGAAAATTCTCCATAAACTTATTTTCTGGAAATTTTTCAAAATGCTAACGATTTTTCTAATCATAATTTCTCAACAGCGATAACAGTATATCCCAAGTTTGATTAATCAACAATTTTGGAGTTCAAGCAAAAAATACTTCCAAACTTTACAAAAACAAATATGTACAGTACTATGGTTAAAATAGTTTTAAAGATCCATGTGTACAACTTCCTAATCTTGCAACAAGGATAACGAAGCTATACGCATCACAGTATTTCATGTGAAAGATGAAAGATCCTGAAAACATCCGAAAAGTTTCAGATGTGTCTAATATTACAGGAGAATATGAATGTTATCTTTTACAAAACTGTCTTTAGATCTCTAGTATTGATATTTCATAGATACTACTATTTCTGATTTAATAGTTTAGATTTATGTTTATTTTAGATTAAACATTTGAAAATTCTGTGTTGATTTGAAAAAGATAACCATTTCAGCTGTACATCTCATAGGATAAACCTACATGAATAACTATTTTGTCCTTCTCAAGCACGTATTTCAATCCCAAATAATGAACCAGGTTTCTATGGCAAAGTCGAATCAATGATCCAAACTCCTGTTCTATGCTTGAAATCTATAAAAATAGAGTTGCAATCAAATATGGATACTTAAATTCATAACTTATTATAGTAAATTACTAATCCATCACAAAAGCAAATTAAAATTAAGGTTATTGGCAAACACTCTTATTGAAAGCTATTACGAGTGGAAAGAATGGTTTATAGCTTTCTCTGATGCCTCTCTTTTGTAAAAATACTATATTTCTGTTTGTTTTTCTACCATACATTTTGTAAGAAAGCAAAATGACATCACTGAATAAAAGTAGTCATCATACTTCTTCAATGAATCACAATTTATAAATTGTTAAGTTTACTTATATTAGACAAGCATTATACTCTCTCTCCCCCTCTCTAGTCCGGATAGTAGTCAGATACGGTTCAAAGAGCATTAAAAGGACAATGAAACAATAGAATTTAATTATAAATAGATGTCTACTGTTATAAACTTAGAGCAACTTTGGATAAACAAATGTAGTTTCATGTTACAATTTCAATTTATAGAGAGAAAAAAGGGTAATTTAGGTTTATTTCAATTTTTTTTGGTGGTTATGTAGTCGGTCAAATTGACCAATCCAGTTGTGAGATAGGGTAGAGAAAATAACAGATACTCTATAAAGTTTTACTGAAAAAATCGCTAAAACCTCCTAAATGCATTTCAAAAGATTACACAAAGGAAATTTGAGATTTTTGAGATGAGGAAGAGTATTTTTAATTTTAACATGAAAATTAATTTGCACACAAGACTGTTTAAGACTAATACTCAATATATTCATGGACAAATCTTTATTTTATTTTATTAAAAATGCCTCACTAAAAAATATGATTTGGCAGTCTTTCAGATACAAAAAGTAGCTCTAAGTTCAAAACAGTATACATCTATTTGTAATTAAATTTTATTATTTTATTGCCCTTTGAACCATTTCTAACTATTATCTGTGCCATTATAAGTTTTAAGTCGCTTCGAGAACATGCAGCTCATGTTATGCTAACCATTTTAATTATATTATTATTACTACTTATTTTACCTAATCTAGTTATAAATAACTTTAAAATATCCATATTTATGGATTTTAGTTGCTTTTATAATGATAAATAAAGAATAAATATGAAAAACAAGAAATAAAGTACTCACCCAATCTTCTTTTTTTTTATTGCTCTCGAGTTTTTGAAGAGAGTTAACCCTAATTTTCTATACTAATGATAGTAATGCAATTAATAATTTTTATTGAATTAAACAATGCACCAAAGAACATATACTAATAACATGTAGACGATGTACTCTAACCCTCAAATTGTTTCTGGCTTTCTAACCATGCAACAAGAGCCGTTACAAATTCATCCAAGTCAGTCGTTAACTTTCCCACTTATTTTACCTAATCTAGTTATAAATAACTTTAAAATATCCATATTTATGGATTTTAGTTGCTTTTATAATGATAAATAAAGAATAAATATGAAAAACAAGAAATAAAGTACTCACCCAATCTTCTTTTTTTTTATTGCTCTCGAGTTTTTGAAGAGAGTTAACCCTAATTTTCTATACTAATGATAGTAATGCAATTAATAATTTTTATTGAATTAAACAATGCACCAAAGAACATATACTAATAACATGTAGACGATGTACTCTAACCCTCAAATTGTTTCTGGCTTTCTAACCATGCAACAAGAGCCGTTACAAATTCATCCAAGTCAGTCGTTAACTTTCCCACGGGAACAATGTTGGTACTCTGAGTGAAATTGATATCTAACTGTTCAGAACATAATGTTATAAAATACGTCACTGGATAGATAAAAAGCTTCACTTTCTATTGGTTATAGGTAATATATAATGACGCGTAAGAAAGAACTATCAACGAATTCTGAAAGAGGATGTGATAGGTGGGTGTGGCAGGATGGGTATGATTTTCTATTTGATAGCTCTGTAATCAAATAAAATTGAAGGCTATAAAAATTATGGTTTGTCTGAGTAATAATGATTTTTATAGAGAGTAATTTATGTTTAATTTCGTACATTTTAGAGGGGTGGTGGATAAAATAGGGAAGGTGACATTCTAAGAAAAAATGTGTCACGTGGGTCACACTCGGGAAAATTCAGGATTTTTTTTAATATTGCTTTGTACAATTTAGAACTTAAAACTTGTATACTATTAAAGTATGGATTATTATCTAATATTTTATGCTATTCTAATTGATATAACATAAACAAAAAGTAGTTTAATATAATTTTGAATGCAAGACACTAAAACCTTGTGTCATGCACAGTAAAGGACACCCGTGGCAAAAGGTTAAAACACAGAACATTGTCTAAAATTTACAAGAAAAAATGTTTTAAATTTAAGTAACATTACTGCAGGAACCAAATCCAATTATTACAGAAAATGTTTTCATGAAAAAAATAATTTTAAAAATATATTTAAGCATATAATTATCATCAAATAAACAGACCTAATACAAATATGTAAACCATGTTACCTAACACATTTCTACTTTTGACTTGCTTATGCATTTTTGACAAGAAACAGAAGCTCAATGATCCATTTCCAAACTTAACATCAAAATTTAATGAAAACAAAGATTTCATTTTAAACTAGAGTTTCACTGTTGTTTAAACGTCAGTAATTAAAAGCCATCAAAATCATAAACCTGTTTCAAATATGCTGATGCTTCTTTATGAAATACTTCCATTTCAACTGATGTAGGTTTACGACCTAGATGTCTCCATTTTATAACCCATTCTGTAATAGTCAGAAGCTCTCCAGTATTTGTGTCCATCCCAACAAATACTACACATCCTCTAGGACTATGGCCTACAATGAAAAGGGTAAAAGCATATAGATGTTAAAAAAATATACCGATGTACATAGTACATAGGTAATTTTAAGTACCAAATTCTAGTCTCATTAATACATTTCTGCATGCGGAAAACTCAACGCAACATGCTTAGGATGAATAATATTGCTTAAGTAGATGTATGACAGCTGCATAGTTACACACAAGTATAAGCAAAACTCTGAAATAAGGACAAGTTATTAAAACTTACATAAACATAGAATTAATGTTTGCATTAATTCTGAGCTTGTTATGAACAAATTGAGAAGTTTAAAAAAAGATAAGACTCCTGGGCCAGATAATATTTCACCAAGGTTTTGAAGGAGGTTAAAGATTGGATATGTGAGCCACTGCTATTATTTTTTGTCAGTCCTTGAATAGTTGGGAGTTAGTTAATGTAACTCCTCTTTTCAAGGTAGGTGATAAAAATTGTCCGAGTAATTATAGACCCATTAGTCTCACATCAGTTGTGGGAAAATTTTGGAAAGTCTATTAAAAGATGCTTTGCAAAGCCATTTAACAAAGACTAGAATATTATTGGATAGTCAATATGGTTTCACTAAGGGAAAATCTTGCCTAACAAATCTTTTAACATTCTTTGCCAAGGTTACTGCTTTGGTAGATGAGGATAAGGGTGTAGATTTGGTGTATCTGGATTTTCAGAAATCATTTGACAAGGTGCCACATAAAAGGCTTGTAAGAAAAATTAGATCTAAAGATGTGGGGGATAAGTTACCAAATTAGATAGAAGAGTGGCTAGATGGAACAAAGCAGAGGGTTGCTATAAATGTAGTTAAGTCAAACTGGATTAATGTCACAAGTGGGGTATCTCAGGGCTCAGTCTTAGGACCTTTTCTCTTTTTGATTTACATCAATGACATAGATGAAGGGATAGTCAATAAATTACTTAAATTTGCAGATGTTATTAAGGTCTTGAGTGTTTCTAGCTCAGAAGAGGATGCTGCTGATTTACAAAAGGATTTAGATCATTTAGTGAGTTGGGCAAATAAATGGCAAATGGATTTAAATTATAATAAATGCAAGATAATGCATGTGGGTTATCATAATTTGATTTATAAGTATAATTTGAATGGAAATAACTAACAGTAATGAAGGAAAGGGATCTTGGTGTAATAGTCAATCAGTCATCCAAGCAAGTGGAAGGGCAAATAGGAATTTATCTTTTATCTACAGAATTACTGAATACAAGGCCAAAGAGGTTGTAATTTCATTGTATAGGTCACTGGTTAGGCCACATATGGAATATTGTGTTCAGTCTTGAGCTCCTTACCTTAGGAAGGACATTGAATTGTTGGAAAGGGTTACTAGAATGGTGCCTGAGATGGAGGGGTTGTCTAATGAGGAGAGCCTGAAATCTCTCAAATTGTTTTCTCTTGAAAAAAGAAGAGTTAGGAGAGATCTGATTGAGGTGTTTAAGATTGTAAAAGGAATTGATAGTGTTGATGTATCATCTTTTTTATATTAAAAATGACAATAGTAGGACTAGGGGTCACAAATATAGATTTTGGCAAGGAAGGAGTCATCTTCAGCTAAGACCGTTTTATTCTTCTAACAGGGTGGTTGGCCTTTAGAATGGGTTGCCTTCAGATGTTGTAGAGGCAGTAAATTTAAGCGAGTTTAAGAAAAATCTTGATAAGTACATGAATGAAAAGGGATGGGTTAAAAAATTTTTTATTTATGTTTTTAATCATTTTAATTTAGTTTTGAGGGTGGAACAGCCGAGATGGCCCAATAGGTCCCATGTTGTCCCAAAATATTATATGTTATGTTATAAAACCATCAGCTGTAACCTGGATGTCAAGAAGGAGAGAGAAATAAATATTACAAATGGAATCTTGTAACAAAACACAAAAACCTTCAGGTGGAACAAAAACTTTTTTACATTTAATATGTTAAATACCTGAAAATAAAAAAAAGAAATTCAGCATCATCAGGACTTGTGCTGGTTAATTGTTAATCTTCCTTCTTAGAAAAACTTGATAAATCCTAAGAAAAAGAACCAGCTTGTTCTAGAACAGGAGAATGAGGCTGATGACCTATCAAATGGGCATGTAAGAAGCCCTGATGCTCACCAAGGAAGATCACAGAAAACTCAAAATTAATGAGAGACTGCTGAAAAAAGTTTCAAAAGAAGCAGAAGTATTCCTATCATTGATAGAAGCATTAGAAGAATAAGAATTAAAGTAAGTATTAACTTTAGTTTTAGCTTTAGAAATAACATTAACTTCATAGTACATCACAAGTAAAGAAAAATATCATGTACAATATAATGAGAATGACTGTCAACAATGAAATCTGAAATATTGCAGAAAAGTAGAGCTTACATAAGATTTCCTACAGCATGTCCAAGTCATATGAAAAATTGGATAATTTTGTGTAAGTGATGCACACTCTGCAATACATAAAGGACATTCAGAGTTTTTAGTCACATTTGTTGACAGCATGAAAGACTACTTGATTTGACTGTGAATTTCAACAATGATTAATGTAATTTATACCATACTTTTATGTGTGATACATTTTTTAATTTAAAATATCAACAAAGGTAAGGATAAAAATTCTGCTTTTATACTGCTGTGTTGTTGTTGATATTCAAATTAATATGAATGTTGTATAATCTTTATAGATTGATTCTCTCACTACAGGCTCAGTCAGTTTAACCGAGTAATTGGTCCCAAACTGACCTTTAGAGTTTCCATACAATAACTTCTAATATGTTTTGTATATCTTCACAAAATTTCATAAGCTTTTAGTAAACATAACAAGTCATTTGTAGACAGAAAAAGTCAGAATTTTTAATGAAGTATTTTCACTCAAAATTTCTCCATGAACATACAGAGTCCAATTGTTGACTGCTCCAAGTGCAAAGTAATTTTCATGTGAAGAATAAATTACTTTTCTCAAATTTCATTTGTATAATCTCTAAAACCTCCTAAATAAATTTCAAACGTTTTTTTTTCAGTAAAACTGCATTTTATCTGTTATATTCTCTATTCTAACTCTATACGAGGTTCATCAATTTGACCAACCTCATAACCACAAAAAAAAATAGATCTAAGTTATCCTCTTTGTCTTTCTAGAATAACATCAACTTGTAACATGAAACTACAATTTTTTATCCTAAATAACTTTAAGTTTGTAACAGTATACACCTGTTTATATTTAACATAAAATTTTATTGTATTATTGTTCTTTGAACTGCGTCTAACTAATATTTGCACCATATAAGTTGTAAATCACTTGGAGAATGTGTAGCTCATGTTACCCTATCAAATTACATAACACACAAGCTGCTCGTGAGTATACTTCATGAAAAATTTTTATTGTTATTATTCTTCAGTTTACCTAGTCTAACCTATAAAGTTTCTAACTTCTATGTTTTAGTTACTTTTATAATAATAGATAATAAAGAATACACATGAAAAATAATGGGTCTTCTTTTTTTTTGCTGTTGACTGTCGATGACACATAACCCTACTTTTTTATATTAATGGTACTACTGCACTAATACTTTTTTATTTAATTAAATAATGCACCAAAGATTGCAGAATAATAACAAGCAAAAAGCAGACAATGTCTCATAACTAACACAATTTTTCTGGCTTTCTGACTATGCAACAAGAACCATTAAAAATTCAGCCAAGCTCTAAAAATTCAGCTAAGCTTGTCAATGTGTTTCTGTGGGAATAAAGTTTGAACTGGAAGCAAAATAGACAATTCCCTGTATAAAAACAGCATAATATAATATGTCATTTGATAGATTACAACTTTGGCTTTCTATTGGTTATAAATGATATAGTATTAGACAGAACTATTGGCATTTTCTGAAAAAAATGTGACAGGTGGGTATAGCAAGTGGGGTCTGATATTCTGTCTTATTCCTCTGTAACTACATAAGATTGAAGGCTATGAAAATTATGCTTTGTATAAGTGATGATAATAGTATAATGAGTAAGTCACATTAAATTTTATATTTCTTGGAGGGGTGGTAAATAAATTAGAGAAGAGGGGATGCCTAGAGAAAAAATATCACAATTTTCACACTAGGAGAAATTCAGAATTTTTCTAAAATATTGCCTTATAAAATTAAGAATATAAAACTTTTGTACTATTAACATCTGAGTTAATAGCTAAGTTTTATGCTATATTTATTTGTATACCATAGTAAGTAGTTTAATTAAATTTTAAATGTAGCTCACTAAAACCTTGTGACATGCTCAGAAAAAGATGCCCATAGTGAGAGGGTTAATTAATAATACTTGATATATATATATATATATATAAAATAAACAAACATGTCTGTGATATTTTGTCAGCATTTTACACACAAGCACGGTCCAGAGCTTATGTTTATTAAAAATGCAAGCAGACCACAGTCAATTGTTTGAAAAACAAAAACAGGAACCATTAATATGTATACAATATCTCAAATACACAATGTACTATTACCCACAGACAACTTAAAAATTCTGAAAATGTTGTTGGAGAAAATGCTAAATTCCTCTTCCTGTCACACTGTATTTTACGAAAAACATATATATGCAAAGACTCCTAACATAATTTTGACAAAGTGTTATTCACCCACCAAGACAATGCCCACGTTGAACGGTTCTTTTGTCTTTATTGTTAAAAGTTAAAACAGAAATTTTTCCATGATCACAGTCTTCTTCACACCTTGAAGTACTTTTTCTACATATAAAAGACAATTTAAAATGTTTAAAGGCCTACTTCTCAATAGAAGCTCAATTATAGGGTATAAATAATACACAAATGAAAGATATACTTTAAACCATAATGTTTTTCAAATGTACTTATTAATTCAGTGAAACAAACTTTGTTTCTTCTCATAAAAAAATATTATTCTTTATTGTATGTAGTTTTGTACTAAATAAAATTCTAAATATTACTGAAAACATTCATGCCTTTTTGAAACTAGCTCAGATGAGCTGAAATTTTAAGGCTGAACACAAGTTTATTTTTTAAATATATTTAGGGAATATATGGCTTTTTAAGATTCAAAGAAAAACTAAATTATTGCAAGAGAACAGATACCTACAAAAGACTAACTAGAACATTTTTAATATTTCAATACACTATTAATAAAAGGCATACATAACTGTATTATTAGCTACAGCAATGAGATTAGTCATTCAGAAATACATCAGAAAAAATGTATTAACTACAGGAAATACCTCTCATTAAATAAATTATCACTTGTCAGCCACAAACCTTTATTGCATGTACAATAGTCTACTGAAGAACATTAAACCATTACAGTTAAATGGAATTTAAAAAACAAATTTGAAAGTATGATATTCTAGCTGTAAATATTTAATAATGTTGACACACACACACATGCTTCAAACGTTTCTCTATGTATGTGAATTTAGGTCCTTCCATTAATGAGATATCAACTTAAAATTAAACAGATATGTGCATATAGTAACCATTTGTAAGACATGATTTAATGTAGTCTCATTTTTCAACATGCAAAAGATGACTAAGAAATATATAAACCACATATACACAAAAAAAGAATCAAGAAACCATAATAAATCTTCATCCCAGCCATACATTTAAACCTACTTTACAATCATGCTTCCTTCTTACCTTCTTGAAGACGTTGGAAGCTTTGGTGTAGGACTGTTACTTTTAGAGCGATTGATCGATGGTGATCTCTCCTTTTTATATTTTTCCACAATCTCTTTATCTTCATGTTCATTTCTTGTGCGACTAGGACTAGCCTGATAAAGCATTTTTAATATTCAAATAATATCTTAACATTACAATATTTCCTAACTGAAGAATTTATGCAAAAAACTGAAATTACAATTACTGGTTAATTAACTACATACAACAAAACTGCAAGTAACATCTAAATATATTTTCTCAAACTAATTTTATGCTCAAATGTATTTGTTCTAATACTAACTGAAGAAAACTTACAATATGCATGTATTGTTTACATAATATGGCACACATTAATTTATCTAATCAATCAATTAGGGCAACTCAAAATGAAAAATATTTTTGATCTAGAGGCCAACTCATTGAAAGTTTTAAAGCTTATTAAATATACTGACAAATATGTCTTCTAATTTCCTATGCTGTAGAGCTTATAAAGACAACCATTCATTACTTTTTTAATGATGTAATAAACTGTTCAATGCACAAAACAGTTAGAAGTCTGCCAGTGGTTCAGTAAGTTTAAAATGTATAGTGTTAATGCTATAGTATCACAGGTGTAGAAAGTGTAGAAATTGATACATCCACCAATGCTCATTTCTGTCCACATCATACCATACACAAGCCACTTTTTTACATGACTTGTTACTTATGAAAATGGGATTAAATCTAGTTCTATATTCTCTTGAAATAAACATATGCTTGTTTTCTGATTACAGGAGGAGGAGATTGATCTATATAAATAATATTGTACCACATTTTTGGTCCACTGGACATATTTTAGGCACCATTTTAGCTGAGCTCTTATGTTCCTTAAAGCATACTTTGATCAATTTCCTTTACATTTAACCTCTCTCATATGCTTCCATTTTCAACCATTCACATGTCAAAACAACAAACCTATTACACGAGACAAGTTAAAAGTTATGTTGGTCAAAACTATAGCTGGTGACTGTATGGACCTTTTGCTAGGTCCATGCTAATAACTGTATAATGCAATGTTTTTTGGTAATTGTTTTCCTTTCCTTTTCATTAAATAGCAAACAAATTTGAATACTGAATTATTCATTCTTATTCCTTTTGTTTGTTTAATTTTTCAGCTTTTGTTAATTTCTAAGTAATGGTAAAATACTGATGCTAAGGATTATTTAATAGTAATTCAAGATACCAAAATTTGTCATCTGTTGTGAATTTTATACCATATCTAACATCTAAATCATCATAGAAATTAGAATTTACTTTGTGTTTCTAAGATTCATACTAAGATTGATTGGTTAATTTCTGATCATAACTGGAAGTAGAAGTCTGTCATTCTAAATACCAGCCAAGATTCTTACTTGGCATTAGTCAAATATAGAGGAAATGGTAGGATCTGCAACATTTAGCTCACTGCGCAATTAAAAAATTTTAAGTTAACACTGGTAAATTTCTCTATAGAAAACAGTGAAAGGATTGTATAGCAAACACTGTTGCAGTTGCTGGAAATGCTGCCAATTTAACAGATGTAAATACAAACTTTGAACAAGTTACTATGAAGTGGAAAGATAAAAAGATTAAAGCAGAGCAAAGGTGTTCTGCCAAAAGTCACAAAGTTGAGCAGCAAGAAAAGCAATATTTATTTAATTTTTTAATCTAAATTAATGTAATTGTTTGTATTGAATAGGGTAGCATTACAATATTTTGATTGTTGAGGATCTAACATATTTTAAAATTGCCCTGTTGCTATTACTTATAAATACCTTTTACTAATTTAAAACGATTAGGCCTACAGGAGTCTATACTTTGAAGGACAGGTCTTTAAAAAAAAAAGAGCTATTTTAATAAATTCAAAAAAATACACGTTAAAGAAACCTATAATACTAGCAAAATGTATTTCTGATAAATGCTGCAGTTGCAATCGAGTAACTAAAGCAACCAAAGTAAAGTATTGAAACAGACAAGTATGTATTCTTAATTGTGATCAATCTCTTTAAAACTACAGATATAGTAAAAGAACTGAAGAAATTAATAGACAGCAACAACTATCAGTTCTTCTTACTCTGTCCCTCCTAGAGCAATATTAGTTTACCACAAAACTGCAAGTCATTTTGGAAGTCTCCTTAACCCTTTCACTTCCGTACGCAACTTTAGTTGAATTCCAGGTAGAGTCCCGAACATGACTTCAGTTGAATTCCTGACATAGTTCCGTTTACTGGTCTGTAATTTACTCTGTGCTGCACCTGCATGGTTTCTAGGCAACCACAATGTAATTTAGTGTAGTTTCCTTGATCGTGAGTGTTATTTTTGTGAAATTTTTGAGTTATGATCCAATTTGAGGGCACTGACCAGAACCAGGTAAACGTAAACAAAAACAATGGCTTGCCACAGAGGATGTATTGAGCAAAATAATGAGAGATTCAGAGCAGAACTGAGTGAATTTGGCAATGACGATTGCGAAAACCGTAACACAGATACCAATAATGCTGCAAGTAATGAAAATACACATGATGTAGCACATGGGGACAGTGATGATGATGGTAGCCAAGGTGGCATGACTGATGTTGATCATGAGTGGGTCACTGATGATGATTATGACAATTATATCCCAGTTTGGTGCCCAGCTTATGCCAAAAGGCCCAGACCTGTGATTCCACCTTTGACTGATGGTAACCACCCTGTAGATGTTATTCCTTCAGGAAGCATTTGAGCTTATTTGTGAGATGACTAACATCTATGCCCTGGAGTTCTTTGATAATCCAGTGGACCTCCCCAAAAATTCTCGCTACAATGATTGGGTTGAGTGTACTACAGATGAAATCAAAGCCTATGTTGTCTTGCAGATAATGATGGGATTGTATTCCAAGCCAAGGATTAGTGACTACTGGGCATCTGGGGGATACAGCCCAGTCCCCTGGTTATCGAGATGTACTGCCAAACAATCATTACCAGCTAATGTTTGTTCCTTCATTTTTGTGAAAATTCTCAAAGGGTTCCACGTGGAGGGGAAGGATATGATCCTTTGTATAAAATTGCTCCCCTAATGAACATTGTGAAGCCACTGTATAAGCAGTATTACAATTACTTACAATTGATGAATCAATGAGGAAGTTCAAGAGATGAATATACTTTCATCAGTACATACTGAACAAACCTACAAGATGGGTTATAAAACTGTGATCATTGTGTGAGAGCAAGTCGGGTTATCTGTTAGACTGGGATGTTTATCCTGGTAGAGACAACAACCCTGTGGCACTAGAGCAAGGCTTGGGTCATAATGTTGTTATGAAATTGATGGGAAATACTGGATACTTGAACCTTGGCCACCATTTATATGTTAATAACTTCTACTCCAGTCCTGGCCATTTAAAGCCCTCAAAGAAGAGGGTACTGGTGCCTGTGGAACTGTGAGGTTGAATAGAAGGGAACTTCCAGAAGAAATTAGACCAACAAGGTAAAGCTGAAGAAAGGTGATGATCCTGTTTATTACAGATAGTGTGATATGCTTGTCTGCTCCTGGC
>NW_013665963.1:425708-429979 GCF_000517525.1 Limulus polyphemus | reverse complement strand
AATTACAATGCGTCAATGGGAGGAGTTGACTTGTCTGACCAGAAATGTACCAGCTTCCCATATTGACACAAATGCAAAAAGTGGTACTACACAATTTATCACATCATCAGAGAGGCAGCACTAGTCAACTCCTACATATTGTACACAACTGCCAACCCTAATTCAAAAATGGAGCTACATTCATTCAGGGAAAAGATGGCAACCAGACTCTGTGCTTCTATTCTTCTCAATAAATTTGGAAGGAATGGGAGAAGGTCGACAGATAACCCGAGGATAGAGAGGAGAGACTGACAGGGCATCACTTTCCAATGGCTTATCTATATCCTAAATACAGGCCTAACTGTGTAGTGTGCAGTGAAAGCACTTCACATCCAAAGAGGAAGCAAATCAGACATGGATTCATGAATTGTAAGAGTGGGAGGGGGCGATGCCTGCCCATGTGTCTTCCGAACTGCTTCATGAAGTACCACACACTCAAGCATTTCAGACATTAGAAGAAAAAGGTAGTAAAAATACATTATTTTTCATCTAAAATGTTGTGTTTATTGTTTTAATGTTCTTTTCTAACATTTGCATATATGTGCATTTTAGAGTGATTTAGGGATTTCAAAATAACGCGTTTCAAAATAGACAATTTTCACCAGAAATTCCTGCACTGTTGACAACTTTCCATAGGAATATTCGGCAGTGAAAGGATTAATCAAAAGATATGTTTAATAAATTGATTATCTGAAGTCCTATCTAGAAAAATAAATGATATTGAGTTATTTTTTTTTAATATTCTATCAGGTTTTATCCAAAGTAAATGATTTGATTAATAATTGCATCACAAAATCAAATTATGGAGATGTGTTTTGACTTTTCCTGTAGTGAATGAGAAACTTATCAAACAGGCTTTTTGTTTGAATATACAGAACAGTTATATTCCAACAGAGTAACACTCTTCAGAATGACAATTATCCTATAAATATGTAAATTCTAAAAAAATATCTTACAAAATCAGATTAATGTCAGCAAAGACAAATGAAGCCTCAGCTGGACTTCAACAAACCCCAAGCTATTACAAGTAACAGAAGTTCTAATGTTTCTACCTACTGGAAAAAATACTTTGATGTCACACTATAACACTTTAATATATTGATACTTTCAACAAATTACAGTGTTTCAGAAAGTTTGTATTAAAAATGTGACAGTAAGATTGAGGGTGAAAAAGTAGATTAAAATCATTAAGGAAAACAAAACACAAACTGCTCAAGAAAACAATATCAAATTTTATTTAGTTTAACAAATGGCTACAAATTAACTAGAGAAAGACTAGAGAATAGATAAAAAAGGGTTAGTCTTTATTTACAGGGTGACAATAGATTAAATCTTGTCTATCTCAAGACCAGCCTTGAGTTCAAATTATGAAATTTCAGTCTTTGTTTTGATATAATTTATGCAGAGTTGCAAGTAGCTTCACACCCTAATTTTGTTTGTAAAAACAGTCAGTCTTATGGCAGCATGATTCATTTCATAGCTAATGTTCTGGATCCAAATTATGAATTTTTTTTTGTTGGAAGATGATTATCCAGGATAAAAAGAAGTTAGTTGCATGATATGCACATTTGGTATACTTCTCATGTAGAGAATAATACACTGTTCAATAATACTTATGATAACTCTGAGCTTTCTTAATGTATCTTCACAACAATTGGTAAGATTTTGTTAGAGATTATAAGTAACTTATACCCAAAGAATGAAGTTATTTTAATTGTTTCAACTAAAGTTTGTTATTTTTGTATTCTAATTATTTGCACTCAGACTGAATATTTCTAGATTAACTACAGAATGGCTAGAGCGTTTTTACTGAGCAAATACAGATTAACTACAGAAGGGTTAGAGTATATCTACTGAATGAATACAAATTATCTACAGAAGGGCTCCAGCATTTCTACTGAAAGTATACAGATTAACTATCAAAAGGCTATAGCATTTCTATTGAATAAATATAAATTACCTAAAGACAGGCTATAGCATTTCTTCTGAATGAATACAAATTAACTCCCTCGCAACAAAGTTAGTTGAATTGACAGACCTATTAACCACTTTTATACTCGTTGTATTTTCCATACTATATATTTTAATACAATTTGTATATCTTCACAAAATTTGGCAAATTTCTAGTAAACATTACAGGTCTTTGTACACAAAAATCAGATTTTTTAATGATATTTTATTACTAAAGATTTGTCTGTGAATATATATATATATATATAGTATTTCTACATACTAGTCTAAGTGCAAAGTGATTTCCATGTTAAGATAAAAAATACTTTTCTTAGTCTCAAAAATCCCAAATTTTATTTGCTTAATCTCTAAAACTTTCTAAATAATTATAAAACTTTATATTTTATCTGTTATTTGCTTTACCCTAACTATATAAGGTTGGTCAATTTGACTGACCTCATAACCACCCAAAAAAAAATTAAATAAATTTAAATTACCCTTTTTTCTTTCCAGAATGACTTCAAATTGTAACATGAAAATAAGTTTGTTTATCCTAAATAGCTTTAAACCCATAATAGTGTACATCTATTTACATTTAAATTTTACTGTTTTATTGCCCTTTGAACCCTAACTACTATTTGTGTCATTATAGTTGTAAATCATTTGGCAAACATGCAGCTCATGTAACATTATTTAATGACATTACACACGAGCTACATGCAAACATATCCTGTGAAAATATTTCATTATATTGTTATTATTATTTATTTCACCTAATCTAACCTTAACTAACATAAAAAGTTTACTATTCTTACATTTCAGTTACTTTTATAATGATAAATAAGAAATATACATAAAAAAACAAAAAATTATTTACTTGGGTTTTTTTTTGGTTGCAACGACACTTAACCCTACTTTTTTATAATTATGGTAGTACTGCAATAAATATATTTTTATTTAATTGAAAAATGCACCCAAGAACACAGAAAAATAGCATGCAAAAAGCAGACAATGTCCCATAACTATCACAATTTTTCTGGCTTTCTAACTATTTGACAAGAGCTGTTAAAATTTTATCTAAGCTTGTCAATGCATTTCCCATAGGAATCAAGCTTGAACCAAAAGCAAAACTGACAATTCTTTTTACACAAAACAACGTAATACAATGTCAATTGACAGATGAAAATTCTGGCTTTCTATTCCTTATAAATACTATAGCATTGAACATCAGAGAGAACTATTAGCAATTTTTGAAAGGTGGGTGTGGCAAGAGGGGTCTGGTTTTCAATTTCACAGCTGTGTAACCAAACAAGATTTAAGGCTATGAATATGATACTTTGGCTGACCAATAACAATATTACAATGAGTAATTTACATTAAATTTCATACTTCTTGGAGGGGTGGTAAATAAATCATAAAAGATGAGTACCTTGAGAGTAGATGTCATAATTCTCACACTAGGGGAAATTCTAGATTTTTTTATATATTGCTTTATAAAAGTAAGAACTTAAAACTTATATACTATCAACTCTCTCAACACGGGGTTGGTCAATTTGATCTAGTCAAGTGACCTTTTGAACTTGTTTAAAGTTGATATAAATTTAATACTTATAACTCTCTATATATTGGGTATATCTTCACGAAATTTGGCAGTCTTTCAGTTAATATTACAAGTCTTTCACATTCAAAAAGTCATATTTCTTAGTGAAGTATTTTTAATAACATAAAATAAAGTTTTGTCCATGAATATATTGAGTATTTGTTTTGAATAATCCATGTGCAAAGTAATTTTCACGTTAAAATCAAAAATACTTTTTTGTCATCTCAAAAATCTCAAATTTCTTTTGTGTAATCCCTAAAAACCTCCTAAATGCATTTCAAACGTTTTTTTTTATTAAATCCTTATAGTTTATATGTTATTTTCTCTACCCTATCTCAAAACGGGATCAGTCAATTAGACCGACCTCGTAACCACCAAAAATAAATTCTTTTCTTTCTAGAATGACTTCAAATTGTAACATGAAACTACATTCGTTTATCATAAGTAGTTCCAAGTTCATAACATTATACATCTATTTATAATTAAATTTTATTGTTTTATTGCCCTTTTTATTGCAGTTTGAACTGTGTCTAACTCCCCACCATTATAAGTTGTAAATCACTCGGGGAATGTGCAGCTCACGTTACACTATAGAATTAAATTACCCACTAGCTGCTCGCATGTGTGCCTCGTGAATCATTTTAATTATATTATTATTATTACTTATTTTACCTAATCTAGT
>NW_013665963.1:388602-424739 GCF_000517525.1 Limulus polyphemus | reverse complement strand
GGTAATATATAATGAAATATAAGAGAGAACTATCAACGAATTGTGAAAGAGAGTATGTGACAGGTGGGTATGGCAGGAGGGGTCTGATTTTCTATTCGATAGCTCTGTTACCAAACAACATTGAAGGCTATAAAAATTATGGTCTGTTTGAGCAATAATGATTTTATAAAAAGTATTTTGTGTTTAATTTCGTACATTTTCGAGGGGTGATGGATAAAACGGGGATGATGACATGCTAAGACAAAATGTATCACGTGTGTTGCACTAGTGGAAATTCAAGATTTGTTTATATATTTCCTTGTATAATTAAGAACTTAAAACTTGTATACTATTAAAGTATGGATTATTAGCTTATAATTTATGCTATTCTAATTGGTATAACATAAACAAAAAGAAGTTTAATAAAATTTTGAATGTAAGATACTAAAACCTTGTATCATGCTCAGTAAAGGGTACCTTGGACAATAGGGTTAACATATGGATTATTAGCTACATTTTTATACTATATTTATTGGTACATCATAAAAAGAAAGAAGTTTAATTAAATTTTGAATGTAACTTACTAAAACCTTGTGACATGTGCAAAAAAGATGCCTAAGAAGAGAGGGCTAACTACAGAAGGGCTATAGCATTTCTACTGAATGAATACAGATTAACTATAGAAGAGCTAGAGAACCGTTATAAATTAACTTTAAGAGGGCTATAAAATTGCCAAAAAATGGCCTTTGAATATCTTAAGAAGGACTATAACATTTCTATAGAATGGCTTATAGACCCCTAAAGTGTTACAGCATTTCTATAGCATAGCTTTTGAATACTTAAGGGCTATAGCTTTTATATAGAAATGCTAAAGCCTACAAAATAACTGCCACATCCTAGCTTGTCTGAAGAGCACTGATATTGAGCAAAAGACATTGTCAGCACTGAAAACAGCAGATGTGGTGGGATTTTACACTGTTACACACTCTTCATCTTCCCTCAGAAATTCTTATGATCACTTGAAAAAGTGCAAAATAATAAAAAAAAAAGATTGTATAAGATAACTATATATGACACGGTCTGAATGACCATTCACTTCATATCACATCATTAGATGCCTGATTTGCTTAATAATCCACTAAGTAGGGTGTTTACTATTACTTTAAAACAGCAGTCGTACCTTTTAATAACTATAATATTTTTATATGTTCAAATTACCGTTAAACTGCTCTGTAGAGTGTTTATAATGTAATGCCTTCATAATTTAGAAACTATCTGTAAATTATTTTTCAACATTTCAGTTTCTATATGAATCTCATGTAATTAAATACAAATTTGTTTACACATACTTTCGGAAATAAGCCTAACACACAAGGCTTTGCAAATGAATTATAATTTTCTGAAGGATCATGGAAGTTAATGTGTTTGATAGAAAAAATGACCAAAATGTAATCACACAGAGCCACACACACATATATTATTACAGTTCAACCTAGAAAAAATTATTGGCACTTCTTTATTACTTACTAATACATTACTTTCCTCAATCAAATTTTTTGGGAGTCAAAATTTTTAATTCTAATTTACCTGGTGTATTTGTTCCCTTCTTTTTCTTGCTTCTTCTTTCAAAGCCTCTTTCTTCCTCTGTATTTCTTCTTGAATTGCTTGCCTCTACAAATGTTGCAATAAATCAGTTTATTAGTAATAGTATCACAATGATAAATAAATAAATCTATCTTTTGAAAAATTCGTATTAACCCTTTATCATTTCCACCTAAATATTTAGTCAAGCCAGACATCATCTCCACCCATACATTTATACCAAGTATGGTAATGAAAAAAACTCTTCCATGGATGATAAAGGGTTAATGTGTTTAATAGCTACAACCAGAAAACACCACAAGAATTAGCAAGATAAAAATTCCTAAAAATTAAGATATTTTGATACCCAAAGCTATGAATGAATATTCTGTCAATCCATTTTGTCAAAGCTATTTATTCTAGTAGTCCCAAATTTTGAACTGATAGACTAGAAAGAAGGCAACTTGTTAACAGCACTGAGAATAGTAAAATTTGACTGTCACACTTATAATGCACCAAATTTCTCAAAGTATATGGCAAGATTTTAACTTTTTTTTTCATGTGTGTTAAGAGGATGCAAATGATGGATCCACAGATCAATAATCCAGTACACTAACTACTGGGCCACAATCGACCCAACAACCCAGTAAATTGTATTGTTGCTACACCACTTAATGCATCATAGTCACTAAATATATTTTTGAGTGCAGATATAGGATTTATTTTATCTGAATTTCTGAAGAAAAATTTTTACACTTAATTCCTATGTGTAAGTAAAAGAAGCATTATGTTGGTTAATTTCTTACAAAAAGAACATTTACATTTTTAAATCTCATTATAAACATTTAGAAATTTATGTACAGTCAGTCATTTTCATTGGCAAGATGAGATAGTATTAAACTGACATTGTAGAAGTTTATAGAAAAATCAAGCTCACAGTCAATTTCTACTAAAAACAAGAGGTTCATGAATCTAATATGTGGAAGAATACATGTAGCACTTTGTTACAGATGAAATGAGAGAGACAAGACATGGTGTGAGGTTGAAATGAAAATGAAACACTATATTAGTGGAGGAAGAGAGAGAAAAAAACAGGCTGATTGCTAATGGTAATACTACTGCAGGATTCTGAAGTTAATATGCAAAATAAACAGTGAAGTTAAAGTACACGTAATTGGAAAATTTATACATGAGATGACTACACTATATTTGCCTAAACATAATGTGCACTTTTTTCCTCCAAAAAACTGATTGCACATTCAATTTTGTTAGGTATCTTACTAGAAGCTACAACCAAAAATCATTAAAGCATCATTAAAGGTTTCAAAAAATGTTGCATATCCAATGCAATGGATGAGACAGATGATGACATGCTGTAGGAATAAGAAGAGGATGAATAAAAAGTTCAAGGAAGAAAATCCGATGAATCCAATGGTAGCGACAATTCTAGTGATGACAAAAATTTATGTGAAGATGAATGATTAGCTTATTGTATTACCATACATAAACTTTCAATAAATTTTGTAAAATTGACATGTAAAAAAATTTCAAGATTTCCAAAAATGTTTAATACATTGATAGTTGTTTACTATATTTAGAAACTATTCAATACATTTTATACAAATGATGTGTAAAAAAACAAATTTTCTTCAGTTTAACCTTTCAAAATTGGGCATGCATTATACTCAGACATATACGATATTTAACAACTGCACTGGCAATAAGGCTAAACAATACATGACTGTATTGGCATCAATAGAACACAATGAACAATGACAGAACATCATGGCACGTTTTGGTTTTCTCAGATCATAAAAATTAACTCAAAATTCAGAATGAAAGCTGCATTCACAAATAGAAAATAAGCACTTTAATTGGAAATAATTCTGCTCCATATGACAATCACATGGGATCCCCTAAAAACAAGGTCAAGAAGGACACAATGCAACTATCCTGTGAAAAAGTAGATAAGGTTCTTGACTGGCCAAGCTACAACATGTAACACCTCAGGCTGATTTTAACATACAACCTTGAACATATTTAAAATATTATAAATCAGGATTGATAAAAATAAAAAAATATTTTATTTATATGAAGTATATACCACCATACTGTAAAATGTGCAGTATTTGCACAATACAACATTTCATTAAATTCCAAAATAAATAAAGGATACAATGTTTATTAAAGTCCTTGAAATCTGTTTGAGAACTGATTAATTATTATATCATTTGCTGGCATTGTTCAGAAATTGTCTTTTTATTTTATCATTAGCAATTAATGCCATGAAGTGGGTATAGTGATTATATAATGTTTAAGGACTATAATGATGTACAATCTGTGTGTACTTTTTTCTTTCACTTTTTAAAAACTGTTTCAAAGATAGCTGTGTTAAATATTTCACAAATACAAAACTTGCACATGAAATCTATAAAGTCATTACATGAAAATGCATTTGTTGAATGAACTTAGTATGGACCAAGTTCAGATTTTGCAAATGTTTCCAAAAAATAATGATTTTCTTGTAGAGGTAGTATCTAGAGGTAACAATCAAATAATGACTGTACTACACCATTTCTTAAGAGTACAAATAATACAAACCTGTTTTTCTTCAAGCAGTTTCTGTCTTTCTTTTTGCCTCTCTAATGCTTCAGCCTGCTTCTCTTCCAAATGTTTTTTATTACTTAACATCTCATCATAAAATGATTGGTAGCGAGGTGTGTTGTGAAGATGAAGATACTTTTGAACATGCTGAGCCAGTTCCAAGATCATTACCTAAGTGTTTTTAAGATTATGAAGTCCTTAATACCATGTACAGGACAGAACAGAGAGACTTACTTTTACATATTACGGTTATATAACATTACAGTCACTATACTAATAGTTGAAGCATTCATAATTTTCAAATCTTTATTATGCTTGGAAAAACCAATTTCTACAAATAAAAATTTAAAAATCAAAAACATGTAGGACATATTTTTATCTTCTAACATACATAACAATGTTTCTGATCACGATTATACTTTTTCCAGAAAAAAACAATAAATTTCCTTGTCCTTCTCTGCAACATGTAGTGATAAAACATTAAGGAGTAACATTTTTTTCTTGTTTCATTTCAACAGAAAACTTTCAATATTTGAAATTTATAATGAACTTACAATCTGAATTTATGTTTCTCACTTTGCTAGCCATAGCATCTTATGTCATTCTTAGTATTGCAAATAAAAAGCATTTCAGATTTTTTGTTAATGTAGGTTCAGTCCAACTGTAAAGTCCTAATACTGACTAAAAGGCTTCCTCAAAGTAGACTCGTGGTGTGAAAACACAGGTTAGACATTCACTATTTACATATTTTTGGTTTGAAATATGACATATACTAGCTAAAAACTTTTGATGGTTCCATAACTATTTGTCTATCTTTTCTAAATCTTTAATGTAATCATAAAACTGTAATTTTCTATGATACACTAACAGTTAGATAAAAAAGGAATTTCACTCTCCAGATAGTAATACAAAAAAAATTAGCCAATGTTTCACCATTAGCAGAACAATTTATGTACTACTAGCCTTGATAAAGCTGTAATTGTAAAGCATTTGCTGAACTAAAATGTTTTTTTTAGTATTATCTGGAGAGTAAATCTAATTTTTCTTCTAATTTTATTGCCAAAATGTGTAAATCTCTCCAAAATGCACTAGAAATTCTGAGATACAACAACACATTTGCTCTTTGTGTGAAATTAAAAAACATCTATATGATTATTAAAACCTTATAAAATGTGAGGATTTTTTTGGAGTAAATGCATAAGTGAAGAAATAATACAGTTAAATGTAAATACATGTTTGTTTACATAGACCACCAAGACCCTAGTCATAACTTATTCAGGTGGAAAAAGGCATAAATAATTTAACTATAACTAATATGATGTGAACAGACAAAACTATTCAAATAGAGAAGAAATATTATGTAATTCTCAGTTTATGAATTTTTCTGATATAAAAGTGATTTCCATACAAGAAAATCAATTCTGTAAGTAAAATTAACTTTATTCAAAGAAATAACTTCAATCAAGTGAAACCAAATTGTCCCACTTTTCCATTTGTCAGAATTAGGACCAAATCATAGCTTATAATTGGTCTAATCATGCATCTTTAACAATGAACTGCTAGGTCAGTGTAAGAGTCAATATAATACGAGTCAATTTAAAAAATTAGGAATGAAGGTAGAGAACGATTTACCATAAAATGTTAACCACATTATATTTACCATATCCAGTGTCAATACAACTTTTTGACCAATATCAGGACTCACCAACTTGGCTAGGATAAAATGGCAGGGTAACTCACATCCATCAAGTTTAAGATTTCAACATAATTTACACAATTGTTTTACGTAACACCACTGAACTATCAATAAAGTGAAGAAACAAAAGTATTAACAGTCCAGCATGAAATTACGTTTATACACTAGCTATATATTCTAACTTCTTACAAAAAAATCTAGTTACAAGGAACAGTTTAATGATCTTGGCTAACTAGAGGTAAAAATATTTAGAAAATGTATCAAAGAAACCTTGTAACTAACTATATGCACATCCATTCATATTATAATTTTACATTATAATACATGTACAACCAGAAATGCCAGATAACCAACAAATTCAAAACGTTTCTCAGAATCTTCCTTACCTCTCCTTTCAATTTTTCAGATATTTCTACTAATTGTTCTCTTAATTCTTCAACTGCATGGTTTGAAAGTCCTACAGGATTTTTCAGAGAAAAATGAGGAGGCCTGTAAAAGTAACAAGAAGCTTTTATTTGTATTAACTATCTAATCTGTACACACTTCAAATTTTACAATAAATGTATTTGGTATTGTACATGTGAGTACTAAATTCTTAATTAATATTTGAATTTTCAGCTCAATCTTTAATAATCTTAAGGTTAAATAAATTCAATTACAAAATCAAAAATTTGAAGAATTACTTATCAACAGAAAAGAAAAAAAAAACATAAAAATTCTAACAATAGCACCAGAAGTTCTTGCTATCAATCTGAAAGAGTTGAAATTATTATCAATAACCATTTTTTGTCTCTATATTTGTTATGAATGTCTATTGTCTGGCATCTACTTCATGTACATATGTAAAAAATAATTAATTATGCTTCTTTTTTGAAATGATGCTATGATATTCTTTATTTATATTCTATATTTACTTGAGGCCCAGCATGGTCAGGTGGTTAGGGCGCTCAACTCGCAATCTGAAGGTCGCGGGTTCAAATCCCCATCACACCAAGCATGCTCGCCCTTTCAGCCGTGGGGGCATTATAATGTGACGGTCAATCCCACTGTTCGTCGGTAAAAGAGCAGCCCAAGAGTTGGTGGTGGGTAGTGATGACTAGCTGCCTTCCCTCTAGTCTTACACTGCTAAATTAGGGATGGCTAGCACTGATAGCCCTCATGTAGCTTTGCGCAAAATTCAAAACAAACAAAACAATACTTACTTGAAGAAATGTCTTAAAGATAACTCAAATTTTCTTATTTCTGTTACTTTTGAACTACATGTACTTCTAAACCACAGGAGTATTTTCGAAGTAAAAGCTTGATGACAGGTTGGTTACCAAGTCAAATCTAAACCTTTTTTCTTTGTAACAGTTTCTCTTTCAATTAACTGTCTTACAAAATATGAACTATTTTTCAAAATTCCAGGAAAAATGCCCAAGCAAACAAGTAGCATCTGGCACTATTTCAAGAAAAAAAAAAGATCAATTTCAAATATACTGTAGATGCACATTATGTCACTTGATTGGGTAAGCATTTGAGTTAAGAAGTGCCCACAACCCATAAAATCTGTAATGATTTTTAAATGTTCAGTCACCGAACTATTACCTTTATTAGCTACTGACAAAAGGACCTAACCTATATAACATTGCAATAGGTATATTCTAAGCAGGGATTAGCCTTGTTTATTTCCACTGTGAACCAAACCTAAACATGAAGAGCTATGCAAATTTTACAAAATTATAATAAGAGAGAAGAGTTCAATCCCATCAATAAATATTGTGAAAAGTTTAAGTTCTGGCAAGGTGTTAATAAAATTAAAAAAACTATTTGGCCAATTTTAGTTAACCATAGAATATGGCATCCTATTCTTCCTGTTGGTAACGGGAAAGTCAAATCTTGGCATTTCCACACTTTGAATATTGAAAAAAAAAACAGCAGTCATTTAAAATTTTATACTGACTATATTTTTGAATATTATGAGAATATACGAGCCAAATTTCGAACCACTTTCCTTGCCTTTCTGGGTAGAATACATTTCTTAATTTTCGATTAATATAATTTCAATTTTCAAAATGGAGACCCATTTTCACTTTTTCTTGTTTCTTGCACTTACACATGGACAGATTTAAAATAACAAGTTTCAAAACTGACTGTATATCTAGATGGCCTGCCTCATAATCTGTATCAGTATTAATTTTCTGGCATAGCATTAAAAATACAATCACTTAAAATTTTACCTCATATCCTTTAAATGCTTTCCCCTACAATAATTATACATATAAACAGCACCTGATTCCTTTAACTTACAATTTGTCCTTGTTATCATTAGTATACAAATATCATATTTCAATGATTTGAAATATGAAAATATGCTTTATAAAATATTCCTTTATCTATAATGTGTAAGACTGATTGAATACTAAAAACAAATTGTATGTCAATTAACTACTAATAACTAAATTACAAATTTGTTTTCTTTTTTTTTCTTTTTTTTGCAGGAAGATAAGAATGAAAAGTAAGACCAGCAACTTAATTTACCCAATTATCTGACACAGTTTTAAGACCATAACTTCAACAATTAATGGGTAATTTTGGTGATTCCAGCCATTCTTAAATCAACTGGCCATCAAATGCTATTACTGCCCCATGTAAAGTGAACTTCCTTGATATAGCATCACCCCAGAAAGAAAAGAAAATTGAAAGACACACCATTGGAACTGAGTATTCAAGTTTCACAACATTTAGATTCACTAAATGTAAGGTTTAGAAGAAGACAGCTTTGTTATAAACTAGGGGCAGCTTGGCTCAGTGGCTTTCAACTCATAATCACACAGTTGCGAATTTGAGGCTGGCCTGCATTATGCTGTTGTGTCCTTGAGCCAGATATAGTTTCACAGCATCCATTTTAATGGTGCAGTTGCATATAAATCAACAAGTGCTGCTACTGGAAACTTTAAAGGTATGTATTCATATAGAATCACATAAATATCTGTTTCATTCTCCAGCTGCTTGAACTTTAACAATTTAGCTACCTGTGGTGGATTAAGCTCAATGACATTCATTATCATATAAATAACTGAGTTCTAACATCATAGTTTTAACTTTACTAGTAGCATAGGCCTTGGAAGAGAAGACTGACTCATAATGTAAGCAGTAATTTATAATTCAAATATATGTATAATGTATAATGCAATTCATGAATAATAAGTGATAATGAGTTATGTGTAATGTAATGAATGATTGCTTGCTTACAGACACATGCATCTGAAAGAAAAAAATAATGCTGGAGTTGTTCCTTACAACATACTGAATGATAAAGTTTCCAAGGTATAAGTGAATTGAGTAATGGACCTGGCTCATAAATCATGAAAATCACAAAATGCTTGAAATTGTCCCTATCTTAAAAAAAAAATAGAGGCAGCACCATGCAAACTCTTTGGAAACAGCTGAAGAACAGTGCTTGATTATAACATTTTGTAACTACCATTACTTCTATTTTCATCTTGTCCAACTAAAAGCTATGTTGGACCCAAAATGCATGTATTAAGCCTTAAAGGAAGATAAGTAGACTGAAATCATACACATGAACATGTAGGTAGCTGAGCATATCCAACATAGATCCAACTGTTGTTTAGTGTGAACTGGCTCAATATAGAGCTGGAGACAAACAATGAAACAGAGAAGTCCTACTCCAGTCAACTAACATCAGTGCACTTTTAGCATAACAGAAATGAATTTGTGGAGTTATCATTATCTAATCTGGCCATGCAAGGGTTTAACATAAATTACTCACTAAAATACAGATATTATTATGACAAAGTCTAATTTTTATACTCTTTAATGTTATTTGTTTATAGAATCATAAACTAGAAAATAAGACCCACTTGCCACACCAACATGTCACATCCTCTCTTTCACAAATAGCCAAAAATTCTCTCTTACATTTTATACTAAATTGTTTAAAACTAATAGAAAGGCAATGTTTCAATCTGTCAAATGACATATAATGCTACATTGTTTTCAGTACAGAATATTGTCAACTTTGTCTTCAGTTTAAACAATAAAGGGAATTTTGTCTTATTTAGATAGCCAGTTAAATTATAATAGTAATAGAACATTGTTTGCTCTGTTTGTGCTTTTATTGTGTTCTTAGATGCATTATTTAAGTAAATAAAAATTATTTAGTGTAGTAGCACCATCACTATAAAAAAGTATGCTTAAATTTTTCTGGCAACCAACAGCGAAAAACAAGAGGTCAAAGGTAAGTACTATATTTCTTCTTTTTCATGTACATTCTTTATCTATTGTTCTAAAAGTAACTAAAATGTAAAAAATAGAAACTTATTAAATTAAAGTTAGATTAAGTAAGAAAATTAAATAAAATTCTTCACAAGGTATGCTCATGAGCAACTCGTGCATCACACCATTCAGTACAGTAACGTGAGCTACACACTTGTTGAGTGATTTACAACTTTTGTGGCAAGATTCTTAGTTGGTCACTGTCCAAAATGTTATAAAACAATAAAACACATGTAAAATGTTATGAGCCTTAAGTTCTTTAGGACAAACAAATGTAATTTTCTGTTACAATCTGCAGTCATTCCAGAAAGAAAAAAGGGTAATTTATGGTGGTTACAAGGTCGATAAAATTGACCAAGTCCATATGCAATTAGGGTAGACAAAATAACAGAATATAAAAGTTTATTGAAAAAAAAAACGTTTGATATTTATTTAGAAGATTTTAGAGATTATACAAATGAAATTTAAAAATTTTCAGATGAAGAGAAGTATTTCTAACCTTAACATGAAAATCATTTTGCATTTGGAGTAGTCCAAATCGACCACCAATTGGTGTGAAGCCATGCCTCGATTATAGGTCAGAAGACCAAATAATGGACAGGCAGGTCTGTGAGAATGCCAGAGCAGAAGGTTTTAGCTGTTGTGTCAGCAAGCTCATTCTCACAAATACCAACACGACCAGGAATCAAGAAAAACTGAATGGAAATTGGTGATAAAGAGAAGACGACCAGCTGTTTTTTTGTAAATACAAGAGAACTGGGTGAGAACTCACATTAAGCAATTCCAGAGCCATCAAAGAGATAAGAAAGTCAGTATAGATAATACAGTTCATGTACTGCAGAGTTTCTATATGATCCAAAGCAAGTGAAATTGCAAACAACTCTGCAATGAACACAGAATCTGTAGAGGAGATACTATGAGCAACCACCAAGACACAGAAAACAATGGCGGAGCCCAAAGAGTTACCAGATTTCAAACCATCTGCAAAGAAACAGAAACAGAAGAATGGTGCTTAAGATATTCAGCAAACAGAAGACAATACTTCCAGTCAGGAGTAATCTACAGCTTCAGATGACTCAAAGAAAGGTCATAAGTGGGGATGGTAACAAGCCATTGATGTTTCAAGTTGAATTAGATGGTCTTTGGTGGACCACTGCCTGTAGAAACTACACTGGGTGGGAGAGAGGAGGTTGTTTGATTCCAAAATGAACATTAACCACCCCTTCCAAAATCTTGTAGAAACAGCTTGTCAAAGTAATAGGATGATAAGTAGAAGGAATCTTGGGACTTCTCCCAGGCTTAGAAAAAGGGATGACAATAGCCTTATGCCATGCATCTGTAAAATCATCCTCTTGGCAAGTTGTGTTAAAAACAACCAGACAAAGAGCTAGAGAGGCAAAAGATAGATGGTGTAGCATTTCATAATAAATATCATCAGGTCCAACAGATGTGTTGCCAAACCAATGTTAAGCAATTTTAAGTTCAATGGTCAATGATAGTCGTAGAGACTATTTACCCAAAAAGCCTATGACTTGATGGCAAAAAGGTAGCAGAAAATATCTTCCTAGCTACTGGAAAGCAAGATCAAATTTGGGACCAGAAGAAGCATACTTCCCATTGACCCTCTGAATCCTATCCCTAACAACCTTGGAACTGGTGGTTTGAAGAAATGCTGGTAGTAAACATAATCCAAGATTCCGTCTGGCTTTCACATCTGATCTGCTGGGCATGGACATGAGCCAACTGAAAAGCGATGCAGTTGTTAAGAGTAGAATATGTGCAAAAGATATTCACGCCTATTTCTAAGCTTTCCGTGCCCATTGGCAATCAAAGGTCCCCCATGGACAAGGATACTATGGGGAAACAAGTCAAGGTTTTATATAAATAGCTGCTTGGACATTACAATCAACTTCTGCTTCCATGCAGTCATAATTAGTGAGAAAACTAACGACAGCAGGATCAAGTTCCAAAAAATGGTGAAGAAAAGCCAGCCAGCCTACTTTAGTTTCCACCATGGCACATGAGTTGGGTGACATCGACCACAGCCAATCTCAATTAGAAGGATGGGAAAATGATCACTGTCCCATGGGTCACTGTCTACCCTCTAAGAAAAACAATGAAAGAGGAAATAGGAACAAATAAACAGATCAAATGCAGAAAAAGACTGAACTAGGTGCATGAAAATATGTATATAAGCCATAACTGAGGAGACAGTAGTTGTGACCCGAGAGCATACACTCCACAGAATGACCCTTCCCATCAAAATCAGCATCACCCCAGAGGGATCATGTCCATTAATGTCTCTGAAGATGAAGAAGGGAGAAGGCACTGTACCCTTTGCAATGAACATTCAAAAAATGTACACACATTTCTAGTCAGCTCCAAGGAGACTCACCTGTAAACTGTATGTGCATATTTGTTTTATAATATTTTGCTTATTTCAAAGCATAGGTTTATCTTTACTAAAAAACTATTAACCCTTGAGAATATAATGATCACATTTTGGTTTCTCACATGATTCTCCTTCTTTTCCAAAGATTTTATTAGGTACAGACTTTTGTGATCTCATAAAAAATATCTCAAAATCTACTGTTACGTATTTGCTTGTTTGTTAATTTTCGATATAAATTCTTTCCAAGGAACTTCAGTGATACAAGTCCCTTCTTGATTAAAACTAGTTTATTCTTTTCCGATACAACTTTGTAATACACAGAATTTCCACAGTCACTTTAAACTTAACAACCTTTATAACACACGCTATAAATCACAGTGATTCACACACTTTACTTATGGTGCCTACTGTTCGCTTGACTCAATTATCTATAACTTCAATATCTATCTATATTTCTTCAATCAGTCATCCTGCAGGCTTATATACTAAAAAAGGGGATGTCCCAAACGCACTAGGAAATTAATGATCATTTGAGAAACTCATCACGTGACTTTCGCTGTCGTAACACTACTAATGAAGCTCTGCTTTGAAAATAGCTAAAGGTAAAATACTATTTAATAGAGCAGATAACAAACTACTTACATTAATGTAGAAAAATAAAACAATGTGATAAGTATTTTACAGTTCTGTTGGAAAGTGAAAAGACTTTGCTCATACAGAGAACAATGGAATGTAGTGGGCAGTTTAGAAGACCTAGGAAGAAACCACAGACCTGAGAACTGTTTTTTGGGCATCTTTTTCATTGCTTACAATTTTTACATGTTTAATTAAATTGTACTAGCTGAAGTACCTATCCATTGGATGAGTGAAATAAAAACTTGTTTGTAACAAAGGATAGTGCTTCTATTTTTTTCCTTAATATAATAAACATTAAAGTGCAATAAAAATACACAAAGAATGAAAAGAAAGATGTACTGTTTTCAAGAATTCTATTAATATGAAATTAGATGGGGGAGTCCAACCAATTGACCAAGATTCCAGATATTCCCTTTATTAGTAAGAGTATCTCAAAGATGGATACAACCATCAACACATAATTTCTTCTGGTTGAGTTAAATAAATGTTAATCTTTCAGTTTCAATCTTTGCATACATATCAACAACATACTGATGAAAAGATGTCAACATCACAAGATTTGGATGAAGTTGTCTGCTTGCATCATCATCATCCTATAGGCATAGAAGTCATTTGATGAGACTTTTTTTCCAGGTTCAGACATGCCAGTGGTGGGATTGATTTGCATTAATATAAAGTTGTATCCATCTTCACCATGACAAAACATCAGTGGATACTGCAAGGCATCATAGCTTCAATGAGTTTCTGTAAATACGTTGGAGACTGTTGTTACTCTGGTGTAGAATGATATGCCTCTTCTGAAATTCTTGGCCAACAATTAAGATTGTGATTTCATTTGCAACAGGGGTATTGAAGCAACATTCATGTTCATCAGCTGGAGTTTTGTCTGCATGAATTATAACTTTCAAGTTATCGGTAGGCATTCTTTTCAGGACTGACTTGAAAAAATTAACATGCATTTTTCTCATGCAGCATCTCCTGTAAGGATAAAACAATCTCCTATCTTACACCAGGGGTATTCCAGCAGAGCTGGTTAGCTTGTTCTTGCAAGTCTCCCACAAAATAAACTTGAAGAAACTTTGGGTCTTCTTCTGGAAGTGGCAATAGTAATCCTATAATATGAAAAATTTGACCCTGCACTTTAAAAATCAGCATGGACCCTGGTTCACACACTTCCTTTGAAATCCCAAAAGATGTAATTTAAAGCAGCTGTTATACTTTCTAATATTTTCAAGAAAACACCTTGACTTTAGTATGCATCCCTGTATTAATGCCTTGAGAGGTTCAAGTGGTTCTATCAGTGGTTGAAACTCAATCTTTCCATTAAAACAACACATTCCTACAGTTTCACCCCTAAAGTGGGCATAAAGTATAAGAGATGATATATTAATTTTCAGAATATAGAAATATCTTATAATACTTGAATCACAAAATATATCTCCAGGAAAGTGGTGCCAATTACATGACAAGACAAAAATCAGTTGTTTGACTGAGGAACTTTTAATGCCCACAAAGTTTTAGCATGTAACACTGTATCTGGACCAGAAACTTTCCATAAAGAACAACTGCTACCTTTAGTTATAAACTTTACCATTGCTATTAATGCTGAACACTTTCATTGTTCTTTATATATTGCAATCTTGATACAATACTTTTGTTTCCTTGTCCCAAGACCTCTGTCCTACATTTATCAATGCAAAAAGAGTTTTTCTTATACATTACACATCATTTTAAACATTTCTGTCCATTTCCATAATTTTTGTTCAACCACTGTGGAGAAAGAACTTAGTTTCTCACTTAGGTAGCTCTTTTTATTCATAAAACACATTCACTAGACAGTCTTATCAAAATATCCATTTGACCTGTAAGGGAAATCATTAATATGACTGAAGTATTAAATTTGTAAGTTATACTTCATATGCCTTTTTGTTTTTGCTATTATTAATATCTATTAATGGTTTGCAGAATCATCAGCTACCCTAACACTGGCCTCAACTAAGAGCTTGGTTAATTTTTAATGATCAGTTATTAACTAATTTTAATGAACAAATGAAAAACATAACAATCTAATCAATCTGGAGTGTTTTTGGCATAAGAAATGAAACTACACACTGATCCCTCTCCAATATTGTATTCTTATCAATATCCTAACAAAGTATTAAATGAATGTGTAACGAATTTGTTGTCATGTATTTATTTTTAATATGAACGTTGTTTAGATTAAGTTTGTATTTAGAAATATGCAAAACGTATAGTGTCAGATATGTACTGCATATAACAAATTTGTTATGTATTTATTTTAATGACAATGTTCGTTTGGATTGAGTTTATATTTAAAAACGTGCCTACTTTACAGTGTTAGTTACGTACTGCGAAACTCCCCCCAATTCTCCGAGGTTGTAGAATATTTGTGAACGTAGGAATCGACAATATATCCACTTCCGTAACCAGTTAAATATAGCTCAGAATTGTTGTCAGAATTTTCGAAAAAAAAAACCTTTCCTGTGCTTATAAAAGCAGCCAAGGCAAAGTGCCAAAATAGAGAGAGAGCTTATAAAGTTGGCTAGGAACCTGCTATAACCATGTACACTATAAATCATGATTTTGCTAACCCTTATCAACCGGAAAATTTATGACATTTGACCAGGAACAGTTATAAATTTCGAACATCAGTGGATTTTCATTGGATGTTAGTATCTTTCCAAAAATATTACTGGATTCTCATTGGATGTTAGTATCTTTCCAAAAATATTACTGAATTCTCATTGGATGTTAGTATCTTTCCAAAAATATTACTGGATTCTCATCAGACATCAGTGGTTTATGGAAATATTATCTTACTTCAACTGTTCAACAATTCAGTGTCTGACAAAGCTAGCCAGCTTCTCGGCAAGTTACGTACATCGACTTCAAGTTAACTCACTGGAGATGAAGGAGACTCTGAACTAGAAAGAAGATTTTATGTTGTTTGTAAGTTAGTGAAATTTTTGTTTATAAAACTTTGATTGTGGTAACTATTCGTAATAATTGTTGTTGTGAATTGTACTGTTGTATATATATTAAAACATATTTGTGTGAAAAACGAAAACGGTGTATGTCAATCTTGTTGGCAAATAGCATAAATTAACTAGAATATCGGCTTCAGACTATTTCAAATTTGCAATACGTAACAGATGCAACTGCTAAACTCTAACCTAACATTACTGCAAAGTTGCATACTGTATGTCTTCACCTTACACAAGTATTAGACATAAAAGCAAACTTTCAACTTACACCAAATAAAAAATCTGTCCCTTATCATTTTTGTAGCATGATTTTGGTAGAATAAATATGTGAAGCTGTATAGTATTATCAGCTTTGAAATTAATTTTTGCACTAATACTGTTTTCTTGGTTTTGTAAAAAAAAAACTTCTATAAACACTATTGAGTACCAAAATAAACTTAGCATACAATGATGAGCTAACCAATGCAGTATGTAATGCACAATACACGCAAGATATTCTTATATATTTGCTTGATTCTAATTTCTTGATCATTCTGTTTCAGGTAAGAGCCTACTATGACTTACTCATTTGGATAGTCTTCTGTACACCTCACAATCAGATCAAGCTGAACATGAACTTCTTTCCCAGCTGTCATACTTTGTTGTGGATGCAGTGTAATCTGTACTTCTGGTGGCCGCCATACCTTCAAGGAGAACAATTATTTATAAAAACCAACACTTAACATAATCCTTGTCCTGTTAACAAAGACAAGTAAAAATTACGCACACTTCAGTGAATTTTGTTTTTTCTAACCTAACTGGACAAATAAATATTTTCAGTGTACACTGTCAAGGCTTCAACCTTTTTCAATCACTTAGTTCATTTTTGCAAGATTTTCAAGAAAAAAAAGCTGAGCTTTTTAAGTTAAATTACCTGATGCCAAAAAATTTTATTTCTCTGCTGGACAATACATTATTCCCCATTAAGTACCAACTGGACAGACACACTATTCCTAAATTTGAATAAAAATTGTAAAAATGTTTTGTTGTTAATCATCATTGCTTTGTTTTATGCAAACAAGGAATGTTACATTTATTGGCAAGAGGGAATGGAATGAAATACTTTTTTGAAGCTTTAATAAATTAAATGATATTTTAAAATTAAAATTTTCAAGTGAAAAAATGTAGATGTAGTAAATTTTCAACTTGAGAATTTATAGCAAGAAATAAACAAAACTTTAATGGAGAAAACTGTGTTTTGTGTGTGTGTGTGTGCAAACCACTTACTTTATCGGCTATGGTACTGTAATAAAATAATGTTTGATCTGATTATTAAAAAGCATTAAGTCCTTGTGAGCAGAATCATAAATTATTACGAGTTTCTGAAATCAAAGTGAAAGTCTGCTACATATCACCATTGTCTCAGTAGATTGCTGCAAACTAGCTTATACTGTCGTGGAAATGAAGAGAAATACCTACAAAGTAGATAATTTTCTGAAATTTAACATTTTCCTAAACTGAAAATATATTTTCAACAACCAAAGTCTTGGGTAGAAAGGAATGGTTGGGAAAGAAAAGAACACAGGAATGGTGGAACAATATACAGCAAACATTGGTTGCAAAAACATTGGAACAACAGCGATCACGTGCCAACAACAAGAGGAATAAGGAATAATGAGCAAGATGATAGAGGTTCAAACAGAGGATGAACATGAGCAAGAAGGACAACACTGAGGTTCCAATTGGGGAAAAATGCAGGGCAGGGAGGACAAGTAATAAAGAATGAATGAAGTAACGAAAGTACAGGAGAGTGGAACACAGATAATAATTTGGTAAATTTAAAAATGGAAGACAAAGTCGCCCTGTAAACTGCAAGAGATGAAACCGAGAGGTCCCTGTCATAAAGCCGAGTGAAAAAGGACAACAAATGAAGAATGGTAGATTGAGAAGGATGGTAACCCCAGCGTAGAGACCAAGAGCAGTATGTACCCCACTTACACTGATAAACCACCAATGAGGATGGTCGAATAGGACAGGAAATCAAGAAGACAACACACCTGGAAAGTCCAGATCATCTAGGGAAGGGCCAAACAAAAGCCATGCATGAAGATGGAGTGAGGGTAGAGAAGGATGACACATGCCGGAGTGAGGCTGACAAAGTAGCATGGGAGATAAAGGGAGAGGAACAGGTGATAACACCAACACCTATCACAGAAGTGAAAACCACATCTGATCTGGACAATATGGGGCCACCAACAAAACTCAACAAGGAGTGGTCTGAACTATCGAAATAACATGAGGAAGAAGCCAATTAGGAGGATAAGCATATAATTAACAATTAGTCCAATTCTGGCTGACAGCATCCACTACAGGCAAACAAAAATGGGGAAGGTTTGTGTTGAGAGGAGACACAAATGCGTTTATATTGGGGATTCCCCAATGAGCACACAACTTCCGAAAAATGACAGGATCCAAAGACCACTCCGTCAATAGAATCTAAATTGGATCTGGATAACCAATCCACAAACAGATTCATGGCTTGCCAGCAAAGTAATGTGATGGCTGTGGGTCCAATAAAGGAGATCCAATGTCTGAAAACAAAGGTCCTTTGACCAGGTGCCTCATTGCTTGGAGATATAGAACACCACCATAGAATCATCCATCTGAATTAAACTTCACCATCTGTCCCCGAAGAGATAGTAGGAAGTGAAGTACAGCTTGCTGAACAGCAAGGAGCTACAAGAAGCAGATTTGGTAAGAATTCACCTTCCCAAAACCTCCTGATAGTCAAGATATGCTCCACAACCGGAAAGGGAATCATCCACCTTGATGAGCCAACTGACTCTGGGAGTTTCCTAAAGAAGAAACTGAGTATGAAGGCCAGTGTCAGCCTATAAGGATGAAAGCAGGAGACAGTCATCCATGTACTGGTGGAAACAAAAGCCCCGGGAATGAAGCAGCAAAAGCAAAATACCAAACAACTCAGTAGAACATATAGGGAGCTGAGGACAGGCAAAACTGAAAAACATACCCCTGGTAAACAAAATGAAGAAAATGTAGGTATGCCAGGGAGATGGGAATATGGAGATATGCATCTGACACAGCAACCTTTGTTATCCACAGACCTGGAGTGAAAACCCAACAGAGATTAAGTATGATTCCAAAGTGAACTTGGGAATGACGAGGAAGTGATTCAGAGATGACAAATGATCACTGGGTGCCAATCTCCTGTCTTTTTTGGGAATGACAAGCAGAAGTAAATAAAACCATGAAGGAGAAGGATCTCTTAGTTTGATAGCACCCTTGAGAATTAGATCTCACACTACCTCCAACAAATGTGAGCATGAAATGGGATCCTGCAGGGAAGGGGAAGGAAATTTGATGGGGAGACAATGGGGGAGATGACAGAAAATGGAGGGCTAGATCTTTAGAAACAACCTTCAAAACCTGTATCGACTATAAACGACCACCAAATGTGGACAAAATAGAAGAGTCTGGCCCCCAATGGCTCTGACCCGAGTCACCAACACGGAATACCCAAAAACAACAACAGGCAGCAAAACCCCCGATCACAACTGTTCCCCAAAATGACTAGCAGGGGTTGAATCATAAAAAACATGAGACAAGATTAAAATCAAACAAATCTGATTAATCAAGTCAACAAAGGGAGAAGGAGACCTGGACAAGTCCTTCAATACAACACACTACTGAAAATCATATCAGAAGGTGGAAAAAAAGACTGTCCAAATTTTCATCCTCCCTGTCGGACACACCAAACACTGGTATAACAAGATACTCATCAGGTGGTGGTGAATGTTGCAAGAAATTAGACAATTCTCTACAGATCATAATAATCAGGGCATCAGACAATGACTGTATGATCAATCCTGATGAAGTGTTCAGTAAATCCGCAGGTGCAGTAACAGCAGTGGTTGTTTTAACTACTTGAAACTGCAAGTGCATACTTACAAAGTAGAAACTTGAACAAAATGTACTGAGAAATAAAAATTCACAAAATTAAAATATAACAACAGTTGTAAGCAAAAACAAACATGTCTTAACAGTAACAGAGAAGTGATTAACAGGTGCATTATTAGAGAGAGCACTAGTTACAATAGGGTTAGTGTTGCATTCTTATTGGTGGTTGGTTGGTTGCTGTATGATCATTTCCATGTCAATATGCAGAAAGAAGTGGAAGTTACAAGGCTAGTGGCCAGCAAAAAATTTGTGTCAATAGAGGGCAGTACTAATTGAGAAAGCTTTTTGTGATACGAGATAAGATATCGTATCGGAAATAATGTTTTTACGCATTACATTAACTTAATGATTTGGACATTCTTCTTCAAGAGACAAGAAAAAAATAATAATGTTTTTAATTTACTATATCAAAATAAGCTGTTAATAACTTAGTCCATTAATTAGGTACTTAGAATTAACAATTAATTATGTCTGTAACAAGGTGCGGTGTACATTAAGTTTCGTTACTAATAATTAAAAGTATCACTACTAACTAGATGTACTTGCACAGGGTTCCCAAAAGTGTTCTGCTTCAAGAGCAAATAAAACCAAAATTAACAGTGACAAATATTTTTATTTCTTGCTTTAGAAATTCATATGTCATGATGAGTTGCAGCCTATAGAATACATAATTCTTCTTGGGATTTATAGCATGTGCATGTTTTACTGATGTCATGACAAACTGCAATGTAAAGCTACCCTTATATGACATCATTTTAGTGTTTACTGACTGACTGACTGATAGACAATAAACTACTCTACAGTGGTGCAAGTGGTTAAAACAGGTGACCCCTCCTGGTAGACTTCAGCCCCCCCCCCCCTTTTGGAGAAATTGATAGGAAAATTTCAACATTAACATTTATCTACAATTTAATCTATAAACTGTGAAACAGTTTAATTTTTAAAATGTTGGGTGGGTGTATTGGTAATAAAGAACTAAGACTAGAAAGATTTCATTATGATTAGATGCTACACATGGATGGAGTTAATAGAGTGTGACAGGTGGTATTTTTGGGTTATGTTTCAGAATTGTGAGCTTGACTACAATTTTCAGGAGGTCCATAAGAATGATTTACACCTTTCCTACAGAACTTGCTTACTTAGCAATAAGTTGAAGTCAGCTTTAGAGAAGATAGCTTTATCAGTGAAGAAAATAGCAGATTAGGTGAAGAAATTAGGAAATGGTTAGAGTTAACTGTTTTGTTAACGAGTCCATGGATTACACGACCATGTGACCATCAGAGTTTCCATACTATAACTTTTAACATGCATATCTTTCAAATTTTTCAAGCTTTTAGTATACATTTAAAGTTGTTTTTGTAGACAAAAAAAAAATCAGAATTTTTCAACTTTCTTGTGACATTGCTACCACAAATGACCTGAAATGTTGCCATCGGCATCAGTTACAGAGATCCATGCCCTCAAATGTAAATGACTTTGTAGTTCTAACCACACTTAGGAAGCAGGATGCCATACGATATTCAAGTCATCCTGTTTCCAACCATTCATAGTTTTCTTGGAGAACTAAACAAATGAGTCAGTGGGAAAAATCTCCAAATGTTCTGCTCCCTGTCAACAATTGACCCCAAATCTGAAAAATTCCCTGATTTTGAGACTATTAAATTACAAGCTGAATCTTGAAGACATACAAATGAAAATGAGGTAAACTAAGAGAATGAATGAGTGTTACGGTGCTGCATTTGGCGCAGTTAAGAAATTTGCAGAACATCTCAAACCCCTATTTATGACTTTTGCTGAACATTCCAAGGTTATAAAGACAGCAATAACTTTTCCAGATAGCACAGTCAACTGTGAAAGGAGCTTTAGCAAGCTAAAACTGATCAAAAATCACCTTAGAACCAATAAGGCAGATAAGAGACTGAAGAATCTAAGAGTAATTAGCATGCACAGAGAACGTGCTCTTTCCATTGATCCTGATGTTATTGTTAACAGGTTCATTGCTATGTTTCCAAACACAAGTTTATTGTGGTTCAAAGTTGAAGAGAAGGATCATTCTGGTTGGTGTCTTGGTAAGTTCATACTTTTGACCATTATTCACAATCCATTTTTTAAAAGGAATTGTCATTCGCCCCCTAAAAATTGCTAGAACGGTCAAAAACCTTGTGATCCTTTCCAAGGTCTGTGAACACTTTGGGGCTTCAAAACTCAATACAAGGTACTTTTTGAAACCCAACATTGGCTCAATGTAATTTAACATGCTAAAATTTAGTGGAATAACGAGTCCATGTACAATTTCATCCAAGTATAAGATGTCTTGTTTTGCCCCACAAATTTTTTATGCTGGTGCCACTACTGTTTACAGTAGTTCAGGGGTTAGTCTATCTGAATTGAAATTAGCACCAACACGTAGAATTTTGAAATTGGGTCTTAAAAGATGTTATGACAAGGTTTTTGGTGAAGACTGCAAGATGGTGGAGTTTTTAATAATTTCTTTTTTCTCTTCTGTTTTTGCTTCAGATGATGTTAGCAACATGTGGGAGATATTGCATTTGACACTAATGTAGACACTAATCCCTTGATGGTAAGATTAAAATTAAATAAAACCACAGGACCAAATGATGTTCTTCTGAGATCTTTAAAGGAGATTAAAGATCAGACGTGCTCTCCCTCTCATTTTTGATAAGCCAATATATAGTGGGAGTAACAGAAGACTGGAAATTTGCTAATGTTACTCCTATTTTAAAAAGTAAAAAATAAGACTTGCCTTAAAATTATAAACTGTTTGGTCATATTTCTATAGTATAAAAAATTCTAGAAAATTTAATAAAAGAAGCTATAAAAAACCATTCAGTGAAATATATCAATGAAAAGGAGAGTCAACATGAATTTGGTAACAGGAAATCTTCCTGTCCTAATCTGTGATCTCGTAAAGGATGTTACAAGCCTGTGACCAATCTCTGTATTGGCCATCAATACCAATCCAATCTAAAGAATTCCCTGATGTTTTACTGATCCAATTTTTAAGAAGATCAGATTGGTAAGTTTGTTTACTTATGAAAATACACAAAATATTCAGCCACCTTAGTGACATGGAGAGCGGCAAAGTATCCTGAAATGGGGATTTGTTTAAAGATCTACAGAAAAATAAATGTAAGAAGAGATTATTAACTTCATCTAATATATACTTGTTTTGTATTCCGATGAAAATGTGTCCTTTTTGTAGTCTGATAAGTGCATTACTATGTATATGTACACATACACAGAAACCCACTCAACAGCATGATTGAAAGGCATATTGCCACAGGAAAGCATTCAATCTAGTAAAACAATGCTCCTTTGCTAACAGTAAAGCTAATACAATTTTAGGATGTATTTATAGATATGCTGATTGTATTTCAAAAGAGGTAACTATCTCTTTATACAAATTACTGATTAGGCCTCATTTGTAGTATTGTGTCCCATTTTAGTCTTCATATTAATGTACGGATATTGACTCGTAGAACGTTCAGAGGTAAGCTAATAAGATTATCTAACTGCAATAGTTTATTATTTTGGTCCCTTAATGTCAATAATGTTATGTTAGGTATAAAGTTTTGTCCTGAAAACATTGTGTGTTGTGTGTCCTGTTTCCAAAATGTATTACCAACTTGACTCAGTTGAAAAACTATAGCTTTATTAGGGGCTTCTTCTTCACAAAATAATGCTAAATAATGCTTGAATTTAGGGAGAAAAATAAATTTTAAACTACTTCTTCACCTGAGAAAGTAATCTGAAAAAATGAAACTTAATCTGTTAAGTGTAATATCTTATAAGTACAAGTAATTTTAAAATTTCACAACTTCAACTAAACAAATGGCTTAAAAACTGAATAAAGTCCTGAAATATCATGTTACTGTTAAATACTTTATGAATTTCTTTCAAGAAAATTAAGAGAGAAAAGTTCAACATCATAAAAAGTATTTTATTTCAATCCAATACACAAACTGGTACACAATTTACAAAATTCCTTAAAATATTTTATAAATTCTAAGGATTGTTAAAAATAAAACAAGAACATAAAAATATTATGACTTTAGTGGTGGTTTTTTTTTAAGATTTTTACTCAGTAACATAAGAAAAACTATAAATAATATTAGTTAAACAATAAATGCTACAGTACAGAGAATGTTTTGCTAATCTGTGGAATTTCGGTTCTTAATGACATGAAACTAAAATTTAAGTTGTCACTCAGAATGAAATTTGTCAATGATTAATCCATATAAAATACAATTATTTTCAGTTTGTGTTGGCTAAATTGCAATTGTATTCTAAAATATGCTTTAAAGATGGCTTGATCTTACCTTCCATACATCTTGTTTTCTGAGATCTTTGACACAATCAAAGAAAATGGCTTGAAGTACATTAAGTTCATTTTCCTGCCTTTCTTGTAGACTCTCCTCCATTTTAGTCAACTCTTAAAATAGGAATGCTGGTGAAATTATTTAAAATATTATTAAAACAAAACAAGTAGTCATTTCCATATTACTGCATATATTTTTCTGTAACCACTTCACACATAGTAATAATTATTAATCTGATACAAACTGCCTCTACATGTTTGTCACACCTATTTTACTAATTATACACCAAATAAGGGCTTAATGTAAGCTCCTTCTACACTGTAAAATAATTAATGGAGGGAAAAAAGACAGAGGATTAATTGAAACACCATTTACTATGGTCATCTACAAGACACAGCTTATAGCTTTTATAACTGTTGTATTTGAGATTATGCCTACAAGTAAACATAGCTTGTAGCAAATGTTATTCACTTATAAAGAAATAAATTAATATGTTATCTAGTGTGTATATACTTGGCATTATTTTTACCAAATAGTCATAAAGAACCTGCCCAACAACAGATTATCTAACAACAGTATCACACTTATTACCCATTATAGTCATGCTTTATCAGTTTGCAGCATATAAAATTTAATACAGCCAAACAGATGCAATAACTCTCACTATCTAACTGGCACTAAACTAATTCAACCACTAACTCATGATGATAGTACTTACACTGTACTTGTTTTCTCCTTACTATATAAAATTTGTAGATCATATCACTATTATTAAGTAATGACAAGCTCCCATTAGCAAACATCTAAATTAAAATATTAAAAATATAACTTACAATAATATTAAAACTTATAATTTTAACCACTTTATTCTGGGAATCTACCATTACAAAACTAAAGACATCAATGGCAAAGGTATACAAAAAAAATTAGTTGAAATGGCTACATTAACAAATTAGTATGTATAATTGATCCATATTGTATACAATGATGTTCCCAAACACCTTAAAATTGATTTTAGGGCTTCTGTATACATCTCACCAAATTTACCATTTGGCAATGCTGTACTCTTTGGACGATGCTGGCATGTGAACAAATCTGAATAGATATGGTATTCTCAGATAAAACTTAGATAAGGAGAGAATAAGGTAGGTCTGCAGAATAATGGAAGATTTGACAATATATTTAGTACAAAGTAATTCTCTGACTGTATTTGAGAAAGGAAAAGAATAGACTCAATGTAAAACAGACAGTGAAAACAAATTTTTATTTAAACTCAGAAACCAGAAGTTAAATAAATGCATAGAACAACGAGCACCATCTTTACTTGATATTTATCTCTCTAAACACCCCAAAGAACTTAAGAAATTATATTACACATTAATATTATAGGTTAAACTAGGAAAGTGTTACTATTTACAGAATGAAGTTAAACTTTACATACTGGTGGCTTGAGCTACAAAGAGAGAACGAAGAGGTCATAGTATTATATCAGTGGTTCCCAACCTGGGGTTCACAAAGGTAATACTGGGGGTATGTGAGCTATTTTCTTTAATTATACAAGGCATGGAAGGACACAGAATAATATAACATAAAAAGTTGAGACTGTTCTATAACTGTGACAATTTTTATGCTTTTTAAGTATGTGAGAAAAACCATTAAAAAGAGTTAATTATATAACTGGGCTATAAAAAAAAGTATTAACGAGAAAAAAAAAGACTATGAAGCTAGATATGAAGGAGACAATGTCATTTTTATGCTGAACTGGGGCTATAAACTCAGCTATAGTATAGGGGCAGCTTTAAACTAGGACTAGACAGCGAGTAGTAAGGACCAGTATAAGCTAAATGCAGAAAAAGAAAGATGTAAAGAAAAGTTTAGGGTTGGAACGAATTACAGTTGTAGTTTTAATGGTAGGCTAAATTGTTATTATTGTAATGCTAGAAGTATAAGAAATAAGACAGATGACTTAGGAGAATTGGAAGAGAATATTTTATATAATGGGAATAATCAGAATTTGGTTAAATTCAGAAAATGTTAATGTTAAATATTTCTTTGAAATATAGGATTATAGGTTAGTAAAGGGGTAAGAGTGGTTGTGTATGTAAAATGTTATTTACATCTTGCTTATGTTGAGGACATCAAAGATAATAGCAAAGACATTGAATCTATTTGGGTTTATGTTAGTGGGCACAGAGGGAGAAGGCTTTTAGTTATAATTTGTTACAGACCACCAAATGAAATTGGTAAAATTAATGAGAATCTCAACAGTGAGATCAAAATTTCTGCATATAAAGTCATAATAAAGGGAAGGGATTTCAATTTCAGACACACAGATTGGAAAATTTTAGTCAAGTCATGAAGAGGTTTTAAAGACCACTCAGGATGGTTTTCTTCAGTCAGGGAAACTACTAAGAACAATGCTATTATATATTTATTGTTAACTTCCAAAATACAAATGGTTCAGAAAGCGGAGATCTGGGTGATCATTGATCAATTAAGTTTGATGTTTTACTGCATATGGAGATCAGAAATGAAACTTTGGTTAAAAATTTAAAAAATCAAATTTTGAAGGGATGAGACAAGACTTATCTGTAAGGATTAAGCAACTAAAATAATTGAAGATTCTTACCAAAACACAAAAATTAAAATTGATTCTTTTAACTTGCGTCAATTGCTGTCTGATCCACTTGAGTTTAGAGAAGTTTCATTACTTTGAATTCTTAATCATTTTCGTATTACCCTAAAACTAAATTAACCCTCACCTGCACAAGGGGGTCATTTTAGACCCCTATGTAAAATTCATCCTGAAGGACACAGTGAACATTTTAATGTTATACTGTGTCGGAAATATCAATAGAAATTCAATACCAGCTTAAGAAATGTCCTAATTACTAATTCAGGCATAAAATTACCCTTTAAAATAAATACAACTAAAAATTTTATCTTTTTCGAACTAGCGATACATCATATACTTATATCATTATCCTTTATGATTTTTTTTACTTAACTTTGCACTGAGATTACTTTTGCTTACAGTTTGAAGCACAAATGAAAAGAAAACAACAGCTTTGTTCTTTTTGGGAACACAGGAGACCAGAGTTATTAGATTATTATCAAAACACTGATGACTCAGTTGGTCTCTGTTTTGATGGTTGAAAAGTTTTAGGAATCTCTGATTTGTTTTTCCAGCAATGGTCAGATAATGCTCGAGCATTTACTTTGCAAGAGGTACACTTATAAAAAAAATATTGTCCATAGTAACATTTCATCTAGAACCAAGATAAAACTGTGTAAGTTGTGTTATCACCTTTTCACCATCATTCTTTGTTGCATGCTTACCTTCTCGTTTGTCAAGATAAATGTTTAAGCTGCATACATTAGCATTGTCTGAATTGCAGCAAAGCCACCATTTGATTCCATACTTTCCAGGTTCTGATGGAATGTACTGCCTGAAAGGACAACCACAAAATGACACTAACTGTCCATCAACTGTCAGGTGTGTTCCAGGCTTGTATGGCCTCTTATAACGTGCCCTGAAAATCAGTAAGCATATCTCTAAATGGTGCCAATTTGTTGATATTCCTGCAATAAGACCTGGTTTGAAAATCACTGAATTGTAGAAACATCTGGATATTTTGAAAGCACCCCAATCCCATTGTAGCACTGAATATTGGTCAACCAGAGGCATCCATCTTCCACAGCTCTCTAATATCTTTGTTTGCTGAACCAACACCCCTGCATATATAAGTAACCATATCAGTGCCTCAAGTTCTATTTCATCTATGTCTTTCCATTTTTTATCATTATACTCACAGTTTCATTTTTCATATGCATAATGAGCCTTCTGATTTGTAAGTCTTAGAATCATTTGTTTCATCTCAGTAATCAAATATATATTTAGTGTGTCCTGTATGTTTTGCACCTTTCCATCCTCTTTAAGTTCCATTGTCTCCCTCAACACGTTACGAGTTTTAGAATGACCTGTTTCTCTGGGCTTTGCTTGCCAGATATAACCAGACATAGACTTCTAGGTGTTTTGCAAAGTACAATTACTATTATCCTGGATGGTAACTTCCTCTTCATCACTACTTGCATTGTCCCGAAACTCATTTCCTGCAGTTTCATCACCAGAATCCTTTGGATTGTTCTCAAAATTATCTTCAATTTCAGAGTTCATTTCTTCTATATGCATTTCTTCATTATTTTGAACTTCCTCCGAGTCACTGATACTACCATCAGATGCATCAATTACCAATTCTATGCCTTCTTCTAGTATTGCCTTCATCATCTCCTCGACTGTCATTAATCGAGGTCTTTTTTGATGCACTTATAATGGGGCCTGGATCTAACATACAAAGTCACAAAAGGTCATACCTCAAAAAGAAAAACAAATGTTAAGTATCACTGATGATATAAGTATGGGGTATAAAAAGATCTCCACCTTTGTGCAGATGAGGCTTAAGACCCTTAAGTGCATCTTATAAAAAAAAAAAGAGGACTACATTAGTACTAACAGCACAAGAGTAGAGTAGAAGTACAGTACAAATAAAAAATATAATAAAACATAGGCCTGGAAACAAAAACATGCTTTTTAGCATCAAGCATGATTCCCACTCATAGTTCTATTAGTATTAGTTCAACTATTACTCTTAGTATTACTAAGTTCATCTATTACTAGTAGTACTAAGATATTAGTACTATTACTATTACAAGTTCAACAACTAAACTTAGCCTTAGTTATAATTAAAATTATCAGCAAAATGCCGCCTTGGTACGACGGAATCGAAAGGGGAAACACTTTTACCACAATAAAATAAATTAAAATGGCTTACGTTAAAAACATCTTTTACTTTTCATGTTCACAACGACGAGAAAAGCATCCAACCCGAAACGTTGCGAACATTACAAAACATATTTGACTTTAATTTTTATTCAGTATAACTAAGTGTTCCTCTTCTTTTTTCTTAGTTTTAGTTAGATTTAAACTTATTGTACTAATTACAAAACAAACAGCTGGAAAAGGGTCAACTTTACCATGATACACATTTTCTAATGTTTACAGTTTAGTAACTTCTCTTAAATTATTTACAATTATTATTAATATGATTTAACTAGATAACTTAATATGGTTATTAAATTATAATTTCTGCACGTGGCCACTCAAAATAAACAAAAAAATACAACATGCTTACTTGAAGTTGAACACTTCTTTCTTAATTAAACAGAAAAAATATGTAAAAAATATTACTATACCGCTTATCAGTATAGGATAACAACTACTAGTACGAAGCAGTTCAATCTGCTAAGTATTTATTTATTCATCATTTGGAAATTACAAAGTGGATATGAACAAAAGTTGAAGTGATTAATTTTACTCACTTCATAATATTCTACGTTTTAAAGACGCATACTGACACAGTTAAATGTACTTGTAAATTTGAAAACACAATTAAACAGTCACCTTCATCTTACAAAAGTTACACACATGTTTAAAGTTGTATTCAACTGTCTGACTTGGTTAAAAATAAAATGTAGAATAATAAGGTAAGTTTTAAAGAATAAAACATGACATAGTGTTTTATTTTTTATCTTACGATATAAACGAAAATTGTATTTATATGTGAATTCAAAATGCGGGTAATAAAAAATGGCATGATTAATATAAAAAATACAGTTTCTCAATAAGTATATTTAATTTACTTTTCATTAGATATTACTATTGCCCCTCTTATACTTTTATCCTTGCATTATATATATATTTCTTCCCTTAAGGAAATCCCCGATGGGACAGTGGTAAGTTTATAGACTTACAACGCTAAAATCTGGGGTTCGATTTCCCGCGGTATACACAGCAGATAGCCCATTGTGCCTTTTCTCTATAACAAACAAAGAAATCATTAGGGATTTTCAAAAATTAGAAGAACGTATACTTATAGTATTCCAACCACATCACATACGCCGTATCCATTGACGACGGCGCGTTTCGTGTAATTCGGTGCTATTCAGGCCATCTGGCACAAAAAACAAACAAACACCATTTATACGAGCTATTTACAACAACAGTCATGCTTCGCTAGCTAGAAGAAGGCATTCATACTGTTACGTCTCCGTTCGTTAGTTAATTTTCCGTAAATTCGTTCCGACGAAACTTTAGCAACACAAGTCCTTTGTTAAATAAAACTGGTTTATTCTTTCCGAATACAACTTACAATACACTTAATTTCAACAGTCGCTCTATAACAACGCTCACGTCTCACGTGGCCAACAATATTTTGTCCGCATACATTCAATTACTCATTACCTACACATTCCCGTCACATTGTGACCATCTTATATATACCAGACTACCCCCAATCTAGTAAATGCTAGGGCATTCCTGAAGGAACAGGATATTTCTAGAAAACGGGTGGCGTGATACTAGTCACGTGACCTCGCTGACGCAACAATACCATAATAATTGTTGTTATAATGAATGACTTATATAAATATTGTTGTGTTTGTTGAGTGCTAGCCAGCCTGAACACTTCAGAAATGAGTGAAACGTTTCGTCGGCAATGAATACGGCGAATATGTTATGGTTGGAATACTGTAATTATACACGCTTCTAAATCTTGAAAATCTTTAAGGCAGTATATATATGCAACGCAATCAGCAGCAGCGCAAGCACCAAAAATTTAGGAGGGGAGGGGACAAGCCAAAATTCTGGGAGGTCAAAACAAGCCATCTTATACTCACGTGTAATTTTAAGGGGGCTAGTTATCCCCCCTCCCAATTTTAGGGTGCTAAATTACGTTGAGCCAATGTTGGGTTTCAAAATGTACTTCTATTGAGTTTTGAAGTCCCAAAGTGTCACAGACCTTGGAAAGGATCACAAGGTTTTTGACCATTCTAGCATATCTAGCAATTTTTAGGGGGGGGGAACAAGTCCCTTTAAAAATGGATTGTGAATAATGGTCAAAAGTATGAACTTACCAAGACACCAACCAGAATGATCCTTCTCTTCAACTTTGAACCACAATAAACTTGTGTTTGGAAACTTAGTAACGAACCCGTTAACAATAACATCAAAATCAATGGAAAGAGCACGTTCTCTGTGCATGCTAATTACTCTTAGATTCTTCATTCTCTTATCTGCCATATTGGTTCTGAGGTGATTTTTAATAAGTTTTAGCTTGCTGAAGCTCCTTTCACAGTTGGCAGTGATAACTAGAAAGTTATTGCTGTCTTTATAACCTTGTAAAACGTCATAAATAGGGGTTTGAGATGTTTGCAAACTCCTCAACTGCCCCAAATATTGCACATGAACGCTCATTTATTCTCTTACCTTGCCTCATTCCCATTTGTATGTCTTCAAGATTCAGCCTATAATGGGTTGCAAGAAGTTTAATAGTCTCAAAATCAAAGAATTTTTCAGATTTGGGGTCAATTGTCGACAGGAAGTGGAACATTTGGAAATTTTTCCCACTGACTTATTTGTTTAGTTCTCCAAGAAAACTATGAATGGTTGGAAACAGGATGACTTGTTTCATATCAAATGAATCTCGTATGGCGTTCTGCTTCCCAAATGTGTTTAAAACTAGAAAGTCGTCTACTTTTGAGGGCGTGGATCTCTGTAATTGATGCCGCCGGCAACATTTCAGGTAATTTCTGTTAACGATATCACAAGAACATTGAAAATAATGTGCAGTTTTCTCATCACATCTGTAGGTTTGCAACTCTGCTAGAAGACTCTCAATGAGATCTGTTTCTTTTAAGTTATCTAACTAGGAACTTTTCAGCATATCTGATGCTCTCTTTGCTTCACGTAAGATGTCATTGAAAAACATTATACTGTTACGACAATGCAGGTCACGTGACGCTTGTATCACGCCACTTCCTTGTCGAACCTTCATGAAATGTCAGGAGACTACTAAATTGGGGTAGTCTTGTATATATAAGACCGGCCAAGAAGCAAGTAAGGTAATGAGTAATTGAATGTATGCGGACAGAGAATATTGTTGGCCAGGTGAGACGTTCGTTGTGAGTTATAGCGTTGGTTATACCGCGACTGTTGAAATTAAGTGTATTGCAAAGTTATATTCAGAAATAATAAACCAGTTTTATTTAAGAAAGGACTTATGTCGCTAAAGTTTCGTCGGAACGAAGTTACGGAAAATTAACTAACGAACGGAGACGTAACAATACAATATATGAATGTCTGGTCAAGTTGTGCTAAAATGGATTGGGCATTTAATGCACAGTCTCAATTGCTGTCACTTATGTCAATGCTCCACAGAAATTTATTAGAACAGTCAAACCTTGCTTCAATTGTACTTGCAGCATGCACTTGGCAAGCCCATCATGTTTCCAACATTGTTTTAAATTCTATAAGCTTTTGATTTAGGTGCATGTTTTATCTTGTTTGGAAAATAATTCACTGTGCGTGAACATTAGAATCACTTAAAAAACTTTAGCAAGTCTGTAGCATTGAAAAAAGTCAGCCACAGGGGTTACAGATTTCACACTTATTACAATGACTAAATTAAGATGATGAGCAAAACGGTGAATGTAAATGGTTTTAGGTATGATTTGTCTTAATTTCTGTTGAACCCCAGAGCACTCGCTACTCCTGGCAGTGGTGCCATCATATATCAGCCACACCACTTACTCCAAGAGTCGACCTAAGCATGGTTTATTTCCACTGATGCTGCTCGGCTCATGTAATCCTCCAATGTTATTAGATTCACCCAATATATCTTCATGTTCTTGATCAGAAGTATCCACACTGCCTCTTTGATCCAATAGTCTATCATTTTTTGGGGGGGTTTTCAGGAATAACTATTTCATCTTCAGTCCTTTGGCGCTTCTCGCTTGGTCTACCTTTCTCCTTGATGTATCCATCTTCCTGGGAATACTGTGATTTCCGCAGGTTTTTGCAAAATTTTCTGATGTCCATTTTTTTAATAGTAAACATTGATATGTTTACACGTGTATGCAGAACACCGACTTCATGTAACAATTAACAACATTAAACTGTATCGTTTAAAGATACCCGTGACCTCTTAACCTTGAAATTTGAAGAACAAATACTTACATACAAAGTAAAAGCACCAAAGATAGCTTGGTAAACAACAAGCCTATGCTTGTCACAACTGCTTACCACAAAACTGGTCTGAAGACCTTATTTATCAATGTTTCTGAGAATGGCAGACCTAACTACTTTGTTAACCCTTTTTCGGGTTGGCAGTATAATATTGTCATCGCTCAGGCAAAGCATAATACTTAAAGCATTCAATCTTATTTAGTTACAGAGCTATCAAATAGAAAATCAGCCCACTCTTGCCACGCCCATCAATCATCCCTTTCAGAACTTGCCAATAGATTTCTCTGACTTTAAATCCTATATTATGTATAACCAATAGAAAACCAAGCGTCCCGCCTTTGAAATGGCACGTTATTTTACTTTCTTGTTTTGTTTTGTTTTTTCTCAATAGACAATGTGAAGTTGCGATTTCAGTTTTACTTTTGTTCCCACAGGAAACATATCAACCAGCTTAGCTTAATTTCTAATAAGCAATTCAAGTGGATTTGGTAAGCTAACTTTCATTATTGTTGAAAGCTATGTTTTCAATGTTTTAATTTAGTTGTTAGCTAAAGGAGCTTCTAATATGATGATGATGATAGGTTTGAAAGTTTATAAAGATAGTCCTAGAATAGCTAGAATGTTAATGTTACGACAGTGGAAGTCACGTGACGCTAGTAACACGTCATTGACTTCTAGAAATATCTTGTTCCTTCATGAATGCTCTAGCGTTTACTAGATATGCGTTAGTCTTGTATATACAAGGCGGTCACAACGTGACGGGACAATGTGTAATTGAACTGAGTATTATTGAGACGAGCACGTGAGACGTTCGTTGAGAATTATAGCGTTTGTTGACTGTTGAAATTAAGTGTATCGCAAAGTTATATTCAGAAAGAATAAACCAAGAAAGAACTTAAGAAAGGACTTGTGTCGCTAAAGTTCGTCGGAACGAATTTACGGAAAATTAACTAACGAACGGAGACGTAACATTAATGATCGAGGAAGTTTACAAAATATGTAGAAACGAAGATACATTACAAATACGAGAACCAGTCAAGCATTGAATATTAAATTCGTCCAGTGAATTTGAAGTTAGTGAAGCATTCAGATTAGTGTTAGTTAACGCATGTAAAGTTACTGCTTATGTAGATGATGGTAAGGGTGTAGGTAGATTCGGTATATCTGGATTTTAAGAAAGAATTTGACAAAGTGCCACATAAAAGGCTTGTAAAAGAATTATCTCCATAGATGTGGGGCATACGTTATCTAATTGGATAGAAGAGTGGATGGAAAGAAGAAAGCAGTAGGTTGTTACAAATGGAGTTCAGTCAAACTGGATTAATGTGACAAGTGGGGTACCTCACAGCTCAGTCTTACGACTCTTGCTCTTTTTGATATACATCAATGACATAAATAAAGGAATGGTCAATAAGTCACTTAAAGTTGCAGATGTTATTAAGGTCTTGAGTGTCTCTAGCTGTGAAGAGGATGCTGCTGATTTACAAAAGTATTTATGTCATGTAGCAAGTTGGGCAAATAAATGGCAAATGGGTTTTAATTATAATAAATGCAAGATAATACATGTAGGTTATCATAATTTGAATTATAAGTATAATTTGGTGGGAACAACCTTAATAGTATTGTTACGACAGCGGAAGTCACGTGACTCTGGTAACAGTAATGAGTTCTAGAAAGATTGGGGAACATGACGAATAATCCAGTATTTGCTACACGCCCTCTATTCTTGTATATAAGTGCGCCAGACAATTAATCGGAATTGTATAGCAGACAGAGAGATTGAAGTATAGACGGACAATTGAGTCAAGTGCGGTAGTACGTAAAGTGCGTGAATCGTTCGTTGTAAATTATAGTGTGTGTTTAAGTTAAGATGACTGTGGAAATTAAGTGTTTTGCAAAGTTAAATTGAGAAAGAATAAACTAGTTTTATTTAAGAAAGGACTTGTGTCGCTAAAGTTTCATCCAAAAGAAATTATACGGGAAATTAACTAACGACCAAAGACGTAACAGTATTATGAAAGAAAGGGATCTTTGGGGTAATAATCGATCAGTCTCTAAAGCCATCCAAGCAATGTGTTGTTGCTAGTGGTAGGGCAAATAGGATTTTTATATTGTATCTAGAGAATTATTAAATACAAGTCTAAGGAAGCTATAATTTAATTGTATATGTTACTGGTTGGGCCACATTTGGAGTATTGTATTCAGTCTTGGGCTCCTAACATCAGAAAGGACATTCCATTGTGGGAAAGGGTTCACATGAGAGTTACTAGAATAGTGCCTGGGATGGAGGGGTTGTCAAACAAGGAGAAGTTCAAATCTCTCAGATTGTTTTCTCTTGAAAAAGGAAGAGTAAGAGGGGGTCCGATTGAGGTGTTTAAGATTGTAATGGGAATTTATAGTGTTTATGCATCATTTTTTTTCATACTTAACAGTGAGAATACATTTTGGTAGGGTAGGAGTCATCTTCAGCTAAGATAGTTATATTTTTCTAACAGGGTAGTTAGCTAAAATCATAAATAATATTCAACTTTAAACTGATACACAATTAAAAACATTTTATTTGGTCTATCTATGACCTTCAAAA
>NW_013665963.1:386401-387712 GCF_000517525.1 Limulus polyphemus | reverse complement strand
CGCTAAACCATTCAAACGAGATCAATCCACATTCTTGCAGAAATATTCGCCATACCTTCATCTCTATTTAATGCTACATGATCTTTTTTATGTTTTATTATTTCTAACGATTCACAAATATTATTACCTATTATACTTGTTACGACAGCGGAAGTCACGTGACGCTGGTAATACGTCATTAGTTTCTAGAAGGATCATGACTTTTCTTGGAAACTCTAGTCTTTTCCAGGCGCCCTCTATTTTAATATATAAGCCCGGTAAATAAAGCGGAGACAACAGCAGATTGAAGAGAGAGATATAAACAGATAATTGATTCAAGTGAGTGGTAGGGACCGTAAGCAAAGTGCGTGAATCCTTGTGAATTATAGCGTATGTTTAAGTTAAAGTGACTGTGGAAATTCTGAGTATTGTAAAGTTGTATTGAGAAAGAATAAATTAGTTTTATTTAAAGAAAGGACTTGTATCGCTGAAGTTCCTCGGGAAGAATTTATACCGGAAATTAACAAACTGTTACATCTCTGTTCGTTTGTTAATTACCCGTAAAAATTCTTTCAGAAGAACTTCAGCGACACAAGTCCTTTCTTAAATAAAACTAGTTTAGTCCCTCTCAATACAACTTTGCAATACACTTGATTTCCACAGTCACTTTAACTTAAACACACGCTATAATTCACAATGAATCACACACTTTACTTACGGTCACTGCCGCGCTTAACTCAATTATCCGTTTCTGTCTGTCTGCAATTATCTATATCTCTTCATTTTCTGGCGCACTTATATGCAATAATAGAGGGCGCCTAGCAAATGCTGGATTATTCGTGATGTTCCCCGATCTTTCTAGAACTCATTACCTGTTACTAGCGTCACGTGACTTCCGCTGTCGTAACACTGCCTCTTCTTTAGTATTGTTCGTCCTGAATAATAACCACTAACATTAAACCAATAGAAAATTAACAATAACTTAATTAAATGTACAGAATTTACAAACACAAAATTAAAATTCAACAAAGTCTCTTAATTTTACGGGACGTATCTTCTTCCATACTAGTCTCTGTCTCGTTGGCTAATGGTTCACATGGGGTTCATTTGCTCCATCAGGAAATGTCCTATTATCAGTAATAGTCACATCAGTGGTAATAACTTTATCAAGGGCTTCACTGTTTCCCTTCTCAAAACCGAGTATAGTTTCTTCTTCGACAGTGGCTTTTACAGGTGACACGTCTTCAGTGGCGTCTTTTGTTCCATTGTTCACTTTGTTCCAACTGAAATGTCCTGGACCATGATAACGCCAAAGCCTGTTGGCATACACCA
>NW_013665963.1:384003-385401 GCF_000517525.1 Limulus polyphemus | reverse complement strand
CTTTGGTCTTCCTGGGATTATACAACCACACTTTGTCTCCTGGTACAAAGCTGACTTCAGTAGACTTCTTATCATAAGTTAACTTCATCGAATCAGCGGACGTTTTTTCAAGTTTGAACACACTTGATGGTGAATATCATCCATCCTTTCTGATAAAACTTTCACGAACTCTGAGAGATTCTCAGGCAACTCTTCATAAGGTGGGCGTCCTGTTATCAGATCCACTGGCAACCGAAATTCCCGACCAAACATCAATTTTGCTAAAGTGTATCCAGTGGCTTCATGCTTTGCTGTTCTATAGGCCATCAACAGTGGAGGAAGTAAGACATCCCAGTTATCTTGGCGGCTATTACAAAATTTTGCTAATTCCTGTCCAAGTGTCCAATTGTACTTTTATACCATCCCATCAGACTGTGGGTTGAGTGGCGTTGTCCTGGTTTTTCGTATGCCAAACAACTTGCAGCTGATTCAAAGTTACGGCCCTGATCTCAATGCAGTTCGTATGGCATACCAAATCTGTAGAAGAAATCACTAATACCCAAAGCTACAGTTGTAGCTTCATGATTTGGTATTGTATATGCCTCAGGCCACTTGGTGAAATAATCCATCACCACACAAATGTACTTGTTTCCAGCACGAGTTTGGGGCAGAGGACCAGCAATGTCGACGGCTACTCTTTCCATTGGTGTGCCAAATTGATATAGCTTCATTGGAGCACGTCCCTTATGCTTGGGTCCCCTTTTAGCACAACATGTACTGCAAGTCTGCACCATTCTTCCACATCTTGCCTCATACCTATCCAGTAAAATCTCTGTCGTAGGTGACTCAATGTCTTCTAAACTCCGAGATGTCCTCCTGTTAAACTATCATGGGATTGATGCAGCACAACTTCCCGTAACTTTCCCGGTATAACCGTTTGCCAGGTCGCCACTTTCCCATCTCCGGAGAAGAATTTCATCTTCAAGCTTCAACTGGTCCCTTTGTCACAGGGCTTAAGCTAGACATCTTCTCCCAAGCAGAGCGCAAAACACTCGCTTTTATAAAATCAATCATTGGCTTCAAATCTTGGTCTTTCTCCTGCTCTGCTTTAATATCTATACCTGGTTCCACTTCACCATCATTAACTTCTTCAGTCACTTTGAGTTCAGCTTGATGGCACCTGGTTAGTTCAACCTCTCTTTTGCAGCAATGTCTGCAGTTATTTTGCAGGGTCTTCGGCTCAGTCCATCGGCACTTCCATGAGATTTTCCTTCTCTATATTCAATATTATAATGATACTGGTCTATCTTTCCAACCCAACATGCCAGTTGTCCCTCTGGGTTCTTTAATTATCTTAACCAGCGTAATGCAGCATGGTCTGTCCTGTTGGTAAACCTAGCCCCATAGAGGTAAGGATGG
>NW_013665963.1:374631-383003 GCF_000517525.1 Limulus polyphemus | reverse complement strand
GCTTTAGTTTGATTTGCCACCTCTTGTTTCTATTTTCCTTTTTTTTTCCGTCCCACTCTCTGACACCAATTTGTTACGTCTCTGTTCGTTTGCTAACTTTCCATAGAAATTCTTTCCCAGAAACTTGAGCGATACAAGTCCTTTTTTAATTAAAACTAGTTTATTTTTTCTCAATACAATTTGCAATACACTTAATTTCCACAGTCACTTTACTTAAACATACGCTATAATTCACAACGAACGTTTCACGCACTTTTCTTACAACCGCGATTGACTCAATTGTCCGTCTTTATCTGTCTGCAATTATCTATCTATCTCTGTCGTCAGTTCTCGCCGGTCTTATATATACTAAATAGAGGGCGTATCTAGCAAATGCTATGACGTTCAACATATTCCTCGATCTTTCTAGATACTCATTACGTGTTACCAGAGTCACGTGACTTCCGATGTCGTAACAAACGTAATTTTTATGGCTTGGATATATTCAAAGTTAAAGGGCAAAATGTATTTTCTTACATTTATGCATAATATTTAAGGTAGGAAATAAATGTCATGACATCTGTTTATAATCAATTATGTGGAACATGTTTTAATAATGTTCTTTATAGTTTCATCACCACTACGTCTTCAAAATTTGAAATTTATCTGCATAAGAAATGGCCCTCTGTTGGAGTGTTTATGCGAAAATTAGTTGTAGCGCAATCGTACATCCCATTGCGATGCGGAGAATTGTGGTTATTGAACAAAAGGATAATCCTATGTTGAGATGGGATAAATTACAATTATTAATTTGGAATACAATAATGCATGAATGATTCGAAAGAAGTTCGTTAGATTTATTTTAGCATTATATTTCTAAGCCGAAGATGTGGAAAAGTGTAGCTCTGTATTACGATTGACTAGTACGAACAATGTTAACCTGCACTGTTGCAGCAAGTTGGCTCAGCTTTGTTATTGTACCAAAGTTTCAAAAGTAAAAAAGTGTACTTTGGCCAGTGAGTTTTAGTTGATACTAGATGTTTATTGTCATAACTGACATTAGCAAACAGTTTTATTTGATGCAAATCTAATACTATTAATAGTAATACTGTAAATGTAACATCGAGAAGTATCTCACTACAATTTGCAAACAGTACTATTTTTACAGTAAGGTGATTTACATTCGATAGACAAACCACATTGTGTCTGTGGTGCTTTAATTTTAATTTCATTTCACAGTTACAGTGAAACATTTGAATTGAGCTTGTAATTGTTTGTTTCATTGGAAGCCCACCCATCCCCCAAAAAAAGCCATGTCATCACGAGATTTTTATTATAGTAGATCTAGAGGAAGAGGGAGAAACAGGCCACCTAGAGCTAGGGGGTTTTATGCAAGGGGAAGAGGTCGAGGAAAGGAGCATTATAAGTCTCATGGTTATGAAGATAAATATTATAAGCATGGTAAAGAAAGATATGAAAGTTCAAGAAGAAGACATGATAGGAAGCGCTCATACTCACGAAGTAGATCTCGGTCTCGATCACGTAGTCACAGTAGAGATAGCCGTATTCATTACTCTCACAAACGTTCAAGAACTAGGTCCTATTCACGTTCTCCTTCCCACCACAGGAGTCGTTCTCCTCAATCATCCCATGGTAGAAGTCATTCTCCCTCCTATAATAGAAGTCGTTCTTCACCACAACGCCGAAGTCAATCTCCTCCATTATCCTATCATCGCAATCGTTCTCCATCTTATTGTCAAAGTTATACTCCACCCTCACCATCTAGAAGTAAGAGATCAAGGGAAAAGGAAGTGGATCGCACACCTGAACATCCTCCAAGGAGTAGGTTACAGTCTTCACCAGAAGAAAGAAAATATCAAGAGGTGATTGTAGCTAACAAATGTTTTGTAACTTTATTATCAATATATGCAGTATAATTTTTAGAAATTGGTTACATTAGAAAGTATTGGTGGACTAAGAATAAAGATATAGATATATATTTTGAGGACAGCATAAACTGTACAGAAATTTTAATCAGTTTCAAGGATAATTAGACAAAGTTGTACTTAACAAACAATAGCAAGAACTTCAAGTACATAAGATTATATTATTAAATTTAGTTTTAAAATTGAGTAATATTTTGCTAAAACTTAAGTTATTCTGCTGTAGTAATTTAAGTGTTTTGTATTTTTTTGTGCATTGTGTTGAGGCTAAGAGATCTGTGCTAAGGAATTGCAACACAGGTAATAGTATCAAACTCAAAGAGATTTGAAACTGGCTGTTATATAATGTGAGAAAGGGGGAGATTATGAAGTGTGTGTGAAGTAGGGCAATCTCAAATTAAATAAGCAGTTATATAGTTTTATAGTGGAGTACAGATAAAACTAGAACTAGTAGAAGCAGAATTTGAAGAACACAACAATCACTAATGCTTATTGGGCCTGTGCTGTTTGTAATGGGAGGTCAAAATAGTTGAATGTATTTAGGAAGTAAAGAATTGCTGCAGAGTCTCAAGGATAGAGTCTTGTACAATTTGTAGCCTTTTCAGCTCTTAAATAAACATATTAACCACCAGAGGCATTGCTAAGCATTGGCACACGAGGCTCGTTCCTTGAATCCCCAGTTGGTGTCTTGAAAAATCAGAATAGAAAACCATGATCGATATCATACTGAAACGCGAAAAATTTCCACACCTATGGGCCCGAGCTCCAAATCTTTTAAGTACTTAGCAATGTCTCTGTTAACAACAAAAGACCATTTAGTTTTGGCATACCTGTTCTCGAGGAAAAGTAATTTTAAACCTATACTTCATTTGTTAGGAATTATTTTGTTCTTGAACTGGGTAATGAACACAATCAACATAATTAATTACCTATGAGTTTTGATTACATCAATTAGTGTCATGAAAATAATCAACTGATCGAAATCAGGGTTTCCAATTATAAGTGTTTTAGATTATTCCAACTAACCAAGTAATCAAAATATTGCCATTATGAGTTCTCATTATTATTTTCAATTAATTCAAGGCTGTTTAGTTGAAACAATTATCATAACTTATGTAAATAATCATCTAATGGAAATATTTTGTTTTCAGAATTCCTAATACATATTGGAGGGATTTAGATATTTTGACAATAAGTTAGAAAAAATGATGAAGCCACAATAGTGAAGCATTGGCTAAAATAATCAACTAATCAAAATTAGTATGTGATTATTATTGTTTTTGATTATTCCAGCTATTCAACTCAAGTAAAAATACTCAAATGAATGTAAGCAGTTAATAAACCTGATGGTTAAAATTGCCAAAAAATCCTAATTTGTTTCTGCTGTATTTTGTAACAATTGGAAAAAAGTTGGAGATTTGAAAAAGATAGGCTATACTTCAGTTATGACAGTTTTTGTCTAACAGAGTGATTGGCTTATGGAATGAGTTGTGGTCTTTAATATGGGATTTGTTGATTTTCTAAAAAATAAAGGGCGTGTTTCAGTTTTTGCTTTTCTTAAGGTTGATTGTGCAAGGACAACTTTGAAAGAGTAAATGGCAGGGTTTGCACAAGTCATGAAAATCCTGGAAAGTCTTCACATTTTATAAAAAAAATCAATATTGTAAGTATGGAATATCAGTGGATTTTATCAGAAGGTTTTGTAAAAAGACTTTGAAATCTAACCCCATTGCTCATATATCCCTCATTTTTACTGATGACAAGCCACACCATTGTGTTTATCTCAGTTTCATGATCTCTAGAAAACGTTACCCATAAAATGGGAAATATGCTGATTTTACATATATTTAAGTCAGCAGTTTCTTGATGTTATGGTGGTAGTGAAAAGTAATTTGCATTACTGACAAATGAAATGCTTATATTGGACTGTGTTACTGAAAATTCATGCTGTTTGGGATACTAAAATTGGGATTTTGTGAGAGTTGAATTTACTGATGGTAATATATTGCAGTGGTAAAGTTTTCATTGCATAGTAGTTAATTCTTCAATCAGTAGCAGCATTGTACGATAGTAGTCCATAGCATTCGTATTTAGTGATGTGCATTCCAATCACATTTGTCAGTTTTTGGCAAACTGTTATGAATCAGAAGGATAGTCAAGTTTTTCCTAATGGTATATGGCATGTCATACGACATTGTATAATTACTGAAAAAAGTTGTTATGAATAAAGAAATAAAGTTATCACAAGGACCATAAAATAATGTCAAGTGGATTACAAATGACACAGAAACTTTGGCGCTTTCAATTACTTGTTTGTTCTTCTTCAGGACTGAAAATGGTAAAGGTCAAAGAGTGTGGGGCAATAGATATGAAAAACAAGTACTCATCACTCAAGCCAGAAGTGTTTGTCAAGTTAGCAAAGAAAACTGACTAATTCTGATTGAAGAAGAGTGTGACAATAGGCAGTGAAAATTTCAAGGCTACCTTGACAAACACTTTCTGCTCACATGTGTACCTTTTTTTTGTATTTGTTACCTCACACTCTCTAACATTTACCATTTTCACCCCTGAAGAATAATAATGACAACTATTTGAAAACACTTGAGTTTCATAGTCTCTTTGAAATTTGGATTAAAAAGTAGTGAGATGGCATGTGCAAAGGTGAGAATAATTTGTGTTTTTTAAATCTTTAACTGTTACAAGAACTATATGTGCATTAATGATGGATGACAACAGTTTACATTTCTTGGTGTTCACTTAATCTGATCTATTTCCAGTTTTTTCTAATAGTCAGAGTTGTGCTATTTTAACATAACATAATGTTTTGGTACAACAAGGGACTCGTAGGTCCATCTTAGTTATCTCAACCTCTAAACTAAATTATTAAATATTTGAATTAAAAAAACAACCTTAAAGCCAGCCCTTATCATTCATATAGTTATCAAGTTTCTCTTAAACTCACTTAAATTTACTGCTTCCACAATATCCAAAGGCAAATAATTCTAAAGGCTAACCACCTTGTTTGAAAAATGAAACTGTCTTAGCTAAAGATGACTCCTGCCAAATTTTGTATTTGTGTCCACCCTAGTCTTACTATTCTCACTGTTAAATATGAAAAAATATGATGCATCAACACTATCAATCCCCTTTACAATCTTAAACACCTCAATCAGATTTGAGAGATTTCAGCCTCTCCTCATACAACAATCCCTTCATCCCAGGCACCATTCTAGTAACCCTTCTCTGAACTCTTTCCAACAACTCAATGTTTTTCCTAAGGTAAGGAGCCCAATACTGAACACATATTCCAAATGTGGCTTAACCAGTGACCTATACAATTAAATTATAACTTCTTTAGACTTGTATTCAATGATTCTCTGGATACAATCTAAAATTCTATTTGCCCTACTACTAGCAACAGCACACTGTTTGGATGGCTTTAGAGACTGATCGACTATTATACCAAGATCCCTTTCCTTCATTACACTGTTAAGGTTATTCCCACCCAAATTATACTTACTATTCAAGTTATGATAACCCAAGTGCATTATCTTGCATTTGTCATAGTTAAAACACATCTGCCATTTATTTGCCTAACTTGCTACATGATCTAAATACTTTTGTAAATCAGCAGCATCCTCTTCACAACAAGCAACACCCAAGACCTTAATATCAGCTGCAAATTTAAGTAATTTATTGACCATACCTTCATTTATGTCATTGATGTATATCAAAAAGAGCAAGAATCGTAAGACTAAGCTGTGAGGTACCCCACTTGTCACATTAATCCAGTTTGACTGAACTCCATTTGTAACAACCTACTCCTTTCTTCTTTCCATCCACTCTTCTATCAAATTAGATAACTTATCCCCCACATCTATAGAGATATTTTTTTTTACAAGCCTTTTATGTGGCACTTTGTCAAATACTTCTTAAAATCCAGATATACCAAATCTACCTATACCCATACCCTCATCTACATAAGTAGTAACCTTGATATTGAGGTGATAGTGAAAAGTAATTTGCATTACTGACAAATTATATGCTTATATTGGACTGTGTTACTGAAAATTCCTGTTGTTTGGGGTACTAAAATTGGGTTTTTGTGATAGTTTAATTTTCTGATGGTAGTATATTGCAGTCGTAAAGTTTTCAATGCACTGTACTGAAATCCTCAATCAGTAGCAGCATTGTACAGTAGTAGTCCCTAGCATTTGTATTTAGTGATGTGCATTCCAATCACATTTGTCAGTTTTCGGCAAATTGTGATGAATCAGAGGGATATTCTAGTTTTTACCAAAAAATGCAGAAACTTGAGAAAAAGTATTTGCATAATCAAAAACAAACTCTATGTATAAACAGAGATGATGGGCCAATCAACATGTCCTACTGGAAGACCTGTTTATCTTAAATATTCTAGCACGTCTAACCCTCTATCTCTTGATCTTGTTTTTCAAAAATGAACTTGTCCATTAATGGTTGGAACTAAATTCTTACTTAACAGACACTAGAATTTTGCCCTGATGATGGTAACACGTTTACCAAAACTAGTTGGCTGTAAGTTATATTAAATCATTTTACTAATTATTGTGCTTTTTGTAATTGTTACTTTTAATATACCAGCACAATGTGCCTTAAATAGAATTATAATTTGGACCCTATAACTAAATATTTTTAATGGATGGTTGGGACTAAATACAGTACTGTGATGTATATTATTAACATTAATTGTCTCTTTGTGTTCTTTATAGTATTTTCTTTCAGATTTCAAATGAATATAACATTTAAAAAACTGGTTCACGATTTTACTTGTAATCATCATACCCCTTGATGACAGATATGCATGACAGCATTCTTGATAATAAGTAAAATAATTCCATAAAACTGTTTTAAATATTGTTTATAAGCAGGTATATGCTATCCTACAGAAAAACTTATAGGCAGAACATCACCTTCAAATATATACAAGTTTTATTGACCCACATGGTTTCCAGTTCATTTTAAGATGAAATTCTCAGTTTGAAATTGAGGAAATCTTAAGAAATAATTGAATGCAATAATTTGGGAAAAAACAATACATATACAATATTCATCATTCTCTTTAACCCTTTCCAGATGGGTGAAAGGCTATGTCATCACGTTTCTTGACACACATCCAAAATTTTATTGAACTACTATTTCATGAATTGATGTCAATAAGTTTGGTATCAAACTGTAGATTATAATTCAAATTTTAGTATTATATATTACTCAAATTCTTAATTTAAAAATAAATATTTAAAAAGAACAGTTAAACATCGATTTTTGTGTGTGACGTGGTATGTTGAATGCAGCATTGGTTCAAATTAGATGTTTGTGATGTCAAAATACTAAGTCTGCAGTTTCATACGAATTAGGAACTCAAATTACAAGCTAAAATATAAAATAAGAGCCTCTTATCTTTTCAATTTACTAAGATTTGCTCATGTATTAAATCAAACACAGTGGCACCCCAACCACCTCTTTCCATTTTTGGAAATTCTTCCTTATACACACTTACTTCTATATATATGACATGAATAACCAATCAAAAGCTCAGAATGTCTCCCTAGTGGCTTTCTCAGCCGTTTTAACATGTTTGGATACCATCTCTTTCTTTCGAACCAAGATTTCAAGGAGGTAGGCTGTGGCTTTAGTCTGTTCAAAATTTCATAATTTTTTAGACTTAAATACAGCTTGGTTACTGAGCTTGATAAATTATAGTTTAATTCTATGATATTGATGTAATAATTTATGATTTTTTAGTTATTCAAATGTATATATAAAACCTAAAAAAATTTTGTTTCATATCCTCCGTGTGCAAAATTTTTAAAAGCTTAGCAATCTACGTCAAGCATCAACCGAGTACAAAGATCGTAACTAGAAGAGATAATTGTTTGCTTTACTTCTTTATTTACTGTTCTATGTTCTAAGAAAAATAAGTTTAAGAACTTATTTCAAATTAGCAATAAGCTATATACATATATAATGTATTATAATTGAAATGAGACTGTATTTTACAAAATACTAGTCTACTATAACAGAGCTAAGACAGGTCACTTAGTACAGATCAAAGGTCAGTTTTATGTTATTTGATACAGTAACATGAGTGCACGTGAGCTGCATCAATGTAACTTCTGTATTGTTAGCCAGGCTTGGCTGAAAGGTCAGTAAAATAAAAATAGTAAATATATATATATATACATGTATAATGTTATGAGATTTAAGCTATTTAGTGTAAACATTTATGTTTTCTTGTTATTCTAGAATGAAAGAGGCATAATTTATATTTATTTTCTAATTTTTTCTGTTGGTTGCGAGATTTGTCAAATCTACCGAACCCGTACAGAGATTCATTACTGAAAATATTAGATACAATAATAAAGTTTTTTTTCTTAAGAAACATTTGATAACTATCTGGACATTATAAAG
>NW_013665963.1:358713-373719 GCF_000517525.1 Limulus polyphemus | reverse complement strand
CAAAATGATGTACTAAAACATTAAAAAAGTAATAAGTTCTAATCTGTAGCAAATATAAATATTGTAATCATTTCTTATAAATACGATTTCCTAATGTAATTTTCCAAGATATTAAAGATCATAATGCAAAAAAACTAAATTTATTAAAAGTAATAGGCTTTATGTTTCTTAAACTACCTACATTTGTCAAAGTATTTATGAATTTTCGAAAATATTCGTCGACTAGTTTTATTGTTGGAATGAAATATAGCAAGACTTGCTATACTAAGAAAGTTAGTAGCCGGTAGTCATCAGGTTAAAAGCTGTAGCATGAAAACTATAACAAGCACAAAATGGTTATGAGGTCTGTCCCAGGGACCGAGTCCATGCTGAAAGAGTTAGTATCCACTATTAGAGAGAATTATATGCAGAAGTTGTTCTGAAGAGGAAAATGTCTAAACTTATTTCATGTAAATGCATTCCATTATAGTGTATATAAATTTAATTTTACTTTACTTGATACTTTGTGTTTATCAGTTGTTAAACCACAGTATTTCTATTACCAAACCTGGCCCAAATCATACAAAATATTACTTACAGTCAAGCCCTTTGCATCAAAAAGGCATACACTGTAATTAATGATTATAAAACATACATTGAGTTAATAAATATATTCATGAAAGAAAAAAGGTTATGAAGTTTCTGAAATATAAAAACAAATTGAAAAACTTGACAGAATTTCACATAGTGGTGTCCTGAATCTTTCTGACCTCAAGCAATCTAGCAGAGTTCTTCTGATTAGCACATATTATCCAATCTTCTATAGCTCAGTGATCATCTGATGCAAGTTTCTCTGGAATTACTATTGTTTCCTTCCTTAAACAAATATTTTACATGCAATAGTATATTATACCATATCCACAAAATGGCTGTTCCTCTTGTAATAATGTTTGATGTCAGACTTCTAAGTTTATAAAAACCACCAGCACCTTCTGTTACCAACATGAAAAATAAAACAAAAACTTAATGAAACAGGTCTCTTGTTAAACTCAAAACATGATATTTCACATTCAGTTTAAAAAAATGCAACTATTAGTGTGTTAAACATCATACTACTCTAAAACAATTACCTAATAACTACAAGTCTGTGTCAAGACAGAAAAAAATTACCTTTTTATTGCCCTACACTAGAACCAGCCTGAAAACTCATCACTGACATGGTTCTCATTGGTATTTTAACTGCTTTTAAATCAATAGCTCACAAAGAAAAGGAAAAATGAATCCAGCTGGATCAGTATTTTTAAGCACTGTCATCTCATATGGTATAAACTTTGCCCTTGGTATTAACAATCTTTACCCTTTAATTTGGTTTTATGGAAAATCTGAGAAAAGTTTTCTTTGAAACTAATTTCTTTATTATTACATTTATAACTAGCATAAAGTACCAGTTAAGCATCTCCATTAACTTAATTACTTCTTTAGCTACCCCACTGCTCCAATCCTTTAACTGATTTGTGTGTTACCATTTCCCAAACGTAATTCAATTCAACTCGTTTTTACAAGCAAATAGTTTTAAATAGGCTTCTCAGATATTATTTTCTTCCTGTGTTTTTATTTGAATTCTTTTCGTTTTCTGAATTCTCCTGTATTCTCCGATTCTTATTTTTCTTCCCATTGTTTGTTTATGTTTCCCAAATTTAGTTCAATTCCAGTTTTTTATTATTTCTAAGATTTGTATTTTCTTCCCATATTTTGTTGAAAAAGAGTATTTGGCCGAAAACCCACACATAGTGTTCATTCAGGAAGCAGAATTATGGGACTTAAGAGCTATAGTGCAAAAAATTGGCCAAAATAGTTTTGAGTCAAATCTAAAAAATAATACCCAGGTGCACACCCTCAAAATCCCTTAGTATGCTTGCAAAGTGTCAGGTCTCTAGGTTCTTTCCTCTTGGAGCTGTGATGATCACACACACACACTCACACAGAGGCTTCTTTATTATTATAGATGTATTAACTCTTATTACTTAATTGAAATTCTTTTAGTCTCTTATTATAATTTTTATTTAATATCTGTTATTTTAGTGTGTAAGTTTTTTGTGTCTCTGCAGAGAGACATACTATTTTTCTGTTGTTTAATCTTTCTTCCAAACACTCTTCAATTGACTGCAATTCCTTCATTTCTCAACAGATTGACTTGAAACTTGGTAGGTTTATACCTTGGTCCAATACATACAGTTGATTCTTTCATTTGTTTAATTTAGGCCTTTTTAAGGATTTTATGGAGTCAAAAGTAAAACAACCCAAAAATGTATATTTTGGGCTTCTATGCAATCATATTTATTGCAATCAAGATGAAACTTGGCACAAATATAAATTTTCATGCGCCCAACACATCAACATAGAAAAAAAGTTGGATTTGCCTATCTTGAGTCTTTGTAGGGGGTCAGAGCTCACGAAAAAGCACAATTTTGGGGGTTTTGGTTAATTACTTGGCTATATTTTGACTAATTGACATGGGATTTGTTACAAAGATACTTTTCTACAGCTCCCACACTGACAAACAAAAATGGTGAATTTGTCCATTTTTAGTAATTATATGGGGGTCAAAATGCCACAAAAAGCATAATTTTAGGGTTTTTGACAATTAATCTGCCATATTTCAGCCAATTTGCATGGGATTAGGTACAAAGATACTTTTTTACATGTACCAAACAGAGATATAGACAATTTTGGAATTTTTGTTTTTGCTGTATTTTTCACCATGAAAAACACAATTTGGGGTTTTCATGAATGATTCTTGTGTATGTCAACCAACTTACATGGGATTTGGTACAAAGATACCTTCTTGCAGTTCCCAAGCAGTGATATAGACAGGTTTTGATTTTTCTGTTTTTTTTCAAAATGTTTCTGGTTTCAAAATTGGCCATGTTGGGATTGCATGGTGGAGACATGTTGCATTCTCATGGAGAATTCATTTTTTAATTATCTGATCTAATGTAACCTAATAAATTTCTAATTTTTATGTTTGAGTTACTTTTATAACAATAAACAAGGTAGTATTATACATCATTTGGTGAATTAAAAATTTATTTTTCTCTTGGTTATAAATGATTTAATAGCAAATGTCAAAGAGAACTGTTGGCAACTTGTGAAAGAGAGGGTGTGATAGGTGGGCGTGACAAGTGGGTCTGACTTTGTAGTTAATATCTGTAGGCAAAGAAGATTAAAGGTCTATAAAATGTCTTAGTAATGTCTATACTCTTATGATTAGTTTACATTAAACACAGGACATCAGAGAGGGGTGAAGAAATGGCTAGAATGGGCAAGTTAGAGCAAACAAATGTAGGAGATATATTCATATACACACACTAGGGGAGATTGAGAACTTATTTAAATATTTCCTTTTAGAATTAAGAAATTAAAACCAATATACTATTAAAATTTGATTTACTATGACTTCATGTTAAGTTTATTCATATACATTGATGATAAAGTGCTTTAATTAAATTTTGGATGTAACTCTAAAAGGTCATGAAGTGCACATTGACCTACCTGTAACAAGAAAGTTAATTGGATTAGAAACAGCAAAAGATTGTTATGAAGTCAAGTCATATTGGGCCTTTGTTACTACTGGAGTATCTCAAGACTCAGTGTTTGGACCTTTGCTTTTTCTGATTTACATTAATTATATTGAAAGAGATATATTTGGTATATTAGTAAAGTCTGCTGATGATATTAAATTCTTGCATATTTTTAGTTGTATTGAGGATGTTAACCCTATGTATATGGCTAGGGGTCAAAGTGTGTGTGTCACAACCATTTACAAAATTACTTTCAAAATGTAATTAAACAACTTTATTATCAATGTATCTCAAGAAACTTGGCATCAAAACTGGTTTATAATTTAATTTTTAATACTATGTACATTTTATTTCAAAGGAATATATTTAGATAAATTCTCAATCTTTACTTTGTGCTCTATATTACTGCATCAGACTATCATTGGTACTATACGTGTTCTTCAGAATCATACAAGCTTTTTATCGTTTCCTCCATTCTGTAGGTCAGTGCACACACAACATTATATGGACAACTTGTTGCTGGTAGCACCACCTCATCAGTTTACAGAACATCACACCCAGATTCTCCTTTCGGAAGCCACCAAGGCAGGTTTTATTATCAGAGCCGAGAAATCTCTTCTCATTCCAACACAATATATCATCCATCTGGGTGTCTTTTTCAACATGTGTATCAGTTGGGCTCAGCTGACTCCCATCCAGCTCCATGCTATGAAATAGGCAGTCAGACTGTTATTCACATCTCCTTCTCCCACTGCATGGATGTTCTTTCTCTTTTGGGGATGTGGACATTACTCGATTCCTCCTATTCATTTGGGACAAGCACACATGAGATCCCTTCAGTGGTCACTGCATGACCAATGGATCATGAACAGCGATCCACTGGATTACCAAGTCTCCTTGTTCAGGATCAACATGTTAGATCTTGAGTGGTGGTTAAATTGGAACAATACTACAAAAGTTGTTCCTTTACCACCGTCTCATCCAGATCCATCTCTTCATAGATGCCTCACTTCAGAGATAGAGTGCATATTTCAACAGTCAGGAATTCCAGTGCCTATGGATGGATGACAAGACTTCCCTCTACATCAATGTTTTAGAACTTCTTGCTATACAAAAGTCAATATCTCAAAGTCTAGAATTATTGAGGGGAAAAATCATCATACTTCACTCCGACAATTCCACAGTGGTGTCAAGGGGGCACTCGGTCCAGATCACTTTGTTTTTCAAACATTGGATCTTATTTATTGGGCTCACTCCCATCATATCAGCCTACTAGCTTGCCTTGTTCTGGAGTTGATGAATTTTGAGAGCAGATCATTTGTCTCAACTCAACTGGATTCTCTTGACCAAATGGATGCTACAATGCAACGTTTTCCATTGGATTTGCTCTTGGTTTGGGTCACCAATGGTCAATGCACTTGCCACTCATTGGAACACTCAACTACTGCCATTTTGATCTCCAGTACCTCGCCCTCAGCGCATTGGCAATAGATGCATTCGGTCAGGACTGGATGGGATTGCACCTCTATGCCTTCCCATTGATTCTTATGTTCTAGTTATGGTTCAGTCAACCTCTTATTGTGTTCTGTTGGTAGCACTAGATTGGCAGACTCAACCATGGTTTTCGCTTCTTTGGTACCTTTAAGAGTGCCCATCTCTGCTTCTTCCTCTTTGACCATCTCTGTTGCGTGGCCCGTCTTTTTTGGTCAATATTGGTTCAGTAAATTGTTCATAGAAAAGGGTCCATTGTCTTCTCGTAATTCCAAACGTATAGTGGTCCCTTCCTAGGTCCTTGGTTGAGCACAGTTTGTTCCACATCCTCCCCATAATTCCAGACATAAATGGAATTTACCTTGCCTGCACAGTTGGGGAAGGACAATGGGTGTTCATAATTCCAGACCGGATGAATTCTGTTTCCTCAGATTAAGTAAGGCATACAAGATCCCATCATTTCGAGCCTGGGGTGTTGTGGTTCAATTGCCCTAGCCACTAATATGGGATATAGGGACCATGGCCATATAATTCCAACCCTGAGCAGTGGAACCTTGACTATCCGGTTGGGGCCCTGCAAATAGGTATGATAAATCATGTAAAGTTCCACCCACAGTACATGAATTAAGTTTTAGGGCGAAGAGCACACCTGGATATAGTGTGGTTCCCCCACTAGGGTGCCAATCTTCTATGCACACCCATGATCTATGCAGATACTTTCTGTATGGATAATGCCCTCACTGGCCTCTCCATCTTCTCAATGTGGGATTCTAGCTGTAGTGTGAGAGGAGGTAGGTATGTTTTGGAAGTTAACATTTTCTTAAATCAGAAATGTGTTTCCAATAATACTTACTTCCTTTCACACTCTTCCGCCCTTTTATTCCCCTAAAAGCTGTTATTAAGAGACTGTGGATTGAATCAGTCTCGAAAAAGTGATAACATTATCTGAATGATTTGCTTACATACAGTACTAGGATAGAGCGTGCATTGACATAGGTAAAGAGTGTCACGAGACAAATATCACCAAGAGCAATCCTTATATGGGAGAAGGAAGAGATCCTGGCAGTCGAGTAATAGCTGTAGCGTGAGTGGAGGTAAGTATCATGGGAAATGTATTTTTGATTTAAGAAAATGTTAACATTTATAACCAATAGAAAGCCAAAATTTTAATCTAACCAATGATATATTACATTGTTTTCTGTACAGGGAACCGACTTGTACAATTCTAGTTCAAACTTTATTCCCACAGGAAACACATCAATGAGCTTAGCTGAAGTTTTATTGGCTCTTATTGCATAGTTAGAAACCCAGAGAAATTGTTATAGTTATAGGACATATTCTGCTTTTTGCATGTTATTAGTCTGTTCTTTGGTATGTTATTTAATTAAATAAAGTAATTTAGTGCAGTTGTACCAATGGTATAAAAAAGTAGGATTAAGTTTAATTGACAGTTGAAGGCATAAAAAAAAGACTATGGTAAGTACTATATTTCTTGTTTTTCATGTGTATTTTTGACTTATTATTACAAAAGTAACTATGATATAAAAATTAGAAATTTTTTAGGTTAGATTAGGTTATTAATAATAAATACTTTTCACAAGGTATGTTTGCGAGTAGCTCATGCTTTACATGATTTGATAGGGTAACATGAGCTACACATTTGCCAAGGGATTTTCAACTTGTGTGGTGGGTATATTAGTTAGATATGGTTCAAAAGGCAATAAAACAATGAAACCTAAGTTGAAATAGATGTAAGCTGTTATGAGTTTTTAGCCATTTAGGATAAACAAGTGTAGTTTCATGTTACAATTTGAAGTCATTCTTCAAAGAAAAAAGGTAATTTGGATTTATTTCATATTTTTTATAGTTAATTGACTAACCTCTAATAGTTAGAGTAGAGAAAATAAATAAAGTTTGAAATTTATTTAGGAGGCTTAGAGGTTATGCAAATTAAATTTGATATTTTTCACGTGAGGAAAAGTATTTTTAATCTTAAAATGAAAATCACTTTGCACTTGGAGCAGAAAACACTGACTCCATATATTCATGGTGAAATTTTTTGTGGAAATACGTCATTTAAAATTCTGTTTTTGTGTCTACAAATGTTTCTTGATGATTACTTAAAGGTTGCAAAATTTTGTGAAGATACACAAAAAAAAAAGTATGGAGACTAAAGGTTAATTTGGAGTCAATTTTTAGGTGGAATCGACTGAGCCTGTAGTGAGAGAGTTAAATTAATATATTGGTTACTTTTTACAAGCTACCAGTGTTACTTAGGGAAAGATTGCTATATTGAAAAAAAAAAGTTAAAGCAAGATAACATTCGTTCTTCACTATTTTTTCAAAAAAATGTTGATTGGTGAATAACTTGCTCATCTTAACCTCTCAACCTGAGTTAACCTTTACTGCGCATGATGCAAGGTTTTAGTGTCTGACATTCAAAATTGTATTAAACTGCTTTTTGTTTGTTATACCAATCAGTATAGCATAAAATCTAAGCTAATAATCCTTATTTTAATGGTATATAAGTTTTAAGTTTTGCATTTTAAAAGCAATATTTAAAAAAATCTAGAATTTATCGTAGTGTGACACATTTTCTCTAGGTATCTTCTCATCTCTATTTTATTCACCCCCTCCCCCAGAAACTAAGAAATTAAATGTGAATTATTCACTATAAAATTGTCATTGCTCAGACAAACCATAATTTTTATATCCTTCAATTTTGTTTGGTTACAGAGCCATCAAATAGAAAATCAGACCCCTCCTGCCACAATCACCTGTCACATTCTCTCTTTCAGGATAGTTCTCTCTTACGTTTGATTATATATTACCTATAACCAATAGAAAGTCAAGGTTTTCATCTATGAAATCTTGTATTGTATAACATTGTGTTCTGAATAGACAATTGTAAATTTCACTCAGACCACATTCTCCATTCCTGTGGGAAAACTAACAACTAGCTTGGATGAATTTGTAATGGTTCTTGTCGCATAGTTTGAAAGCCATAAAAATGTTGATAGTTAGGGGAAATTGTCTACTTTTTTGCATATTATTATTCTATGTTCTTTGGTTCATTATTTAATTAAATAAAAATTTTGTGCATTACTAACATTAGTATAAAAAAGTATGGTTAAGTGTCATCGACACTCAACAACAAGAAAATAGAAGATTGGGTAAACACTTTATTTCACGTTTATTCTTTATTTAGTATTATAAAAGTAACTGAAATGTAAAAATAGGGATCTTTTTAGGTTAGTTAAGATTAGATTAGTTAAAATAATGTTTCAAGAAGCATGCAAGTGAGCAGCTCGTGGGTAATGTAATTAGATAGTGTAACATGAGCAGCATGTTCCCCAAGTGATTTACAACTTATAATGATGCGTATAGTAGTTAGACATAGTTCAAAGGGCAATAAAACAATAATATTAATTATAAATAGATATATACTGTCATGAGTTTAAAGCTACTTAGGATAAACAAATGTAGTTTCATGTTACATTTGAAGTCATTCTAGAAAGGAAAAAGAGGGTAAATTAGATTTTGGAGGGGGGGGGGTATGAGATCAGTCAAATTGACCAACCTTGTATAGAGTTAGGGTAGAGAAAATCACAGATAAAATTTAAAGTTTTACTGAAAACAAACAGTTGAAATGTATTTAGGAGGTTTTAGAAATTTGATATTTTTGGGATAAAGTGCTTTTAATTTTAACATAAAAATCACTTTGCACACAGATTATTCAAAACAAATGCTGAATACATTCATGGACAATCTTTATTTTATTTTATTAATAATACTACACTTAAAATATTATTTTTTGTATGTGAAAGCCTTATAATGTTAACTGAAAGACTGCCAAATTTTGTGAAGATACACACACACACACTATATTGAAAGTTAGAAGTATTAAACCTATAAAGACTTTTAATGAGTACAAGGAGGTCACTTGGTCGGGTAGATTGATTGAGCCCATATCGAGAGAGCTAACAGTGTCAGAAATTTCTAGGCATGGACAGTTAAGTCTAACAAGACATAACACCATTACGTTGTTAATGTATTTACATAAACAGGATTCCTGTTTACTAATGAGTAGCTCAAGGTACATAAGAAGCACTGAAAATGGAAAATAAAAGTGGCTGTCTTGTGTCATTTGAACAAATCCTAGTATAGTAAGATTTAAATTATTTGATTTATTTGTTCCTCAGCATGCTTGTGTTTCTTCCGGCGTATAATGTTAAATTTAAACCTTTTAGTCATTTTAATGTGTTTTTTCTAATCTTCCACCTAAAAAAGCAGTTAATTATTTTTTAACTGTTTCATGTTGATGATGGAATTAGAAAATAAGGTGAAAATATTGATAATTAAAAGTTTTTAGGAATTGAAGTCCATTTATGCTATCTTTGCTAGTTTTAGATGTATTCATCCCCTATCAAGAATTAATCAATCACTTGAGACCCTAATTATTACTGTTATTTATACAATGTGTGTCAACTCTGAACTGGCTATCCTTGGTTTCTTCAGTCTTTACACCTGCAGTCTGTTTCATCAATGTCAACAGCCACCTTTTATATTCAAGCCTTCATATACAGCGAGCAGCCTTCTTCAGTTTCAATATCAAACTCTCTTTCTTTCTTTAAACAAACTTCCTGTCTCCAGCTCACCGTTGTCCTGGTTTACCCCTGATGTATACAACTCTCCTTATTTACCTTATTCACCAACTATGCTTGTGAATCAGTCTCTCATACTTCAACAACATTAAGTTTCACATTATTTCATCAAGTTCCTCAAAAATCTTAAAAATTTTAATTTCTTTACAACCTTATTAGTTGTTCAACCAATGTTTCTGACTGCCCCTTGGCTACCTTTTCGGGCCCTTTCTTGACCTGAAAATTTTCAAACCAAAATACCTACACAAGGGAATTTTACACGTAGAAACTGCTTGTTAGGCATGATAGGCTGTACATGCTGTATACATCGTACATCAGTGCAGCTAGCACACATCTTTGAGCTAAACATTTGTGGCATGGGCATTCGTAGTGATGACGTTTGTGGACTGTACGTGTCTGATTAGTGGTCGTAAATTTGGGAAAGTATATTCATGTTTTGTCATAAGTTCTGTTATGAAATGCTTAGATCAATTTATGTGAAGTCAAACATTTAAAGCCGATTACAGTTTTATTAGATTTTGTTAAAGTAGTAGTTTATTTTACAAATCATTCAAAATATATGACACCTGAAACTTTCAATTGTTATTTTAATATACAAATATTTGAAAATTTGTATTATTCATTACTTTGTCCACATGTACATTTTATGAAGTTTAAGGTAATCTGTAACCTGACTTGAGATCTTGAAAATTGGTTGCATATGAAACTACTGTAATTGCACAACCATATTTGGATTATAATGGATGTAGATACGTGGTGTAATGATATCAGTAATGGACTTCTATGTGTATTTCGTTTTGTTAGTGCATTTTAAATAACTTTCATGGTAAATGAAAGCTTAAAATTACATTTTGAGTGTGCCATATAACCTGCGATAAATAAAGAAAACCTATTTGTCATGGTAGTATATATTGTTTTGTGCATATTATAGTATTCTGTTATTATATTGAATACTTTTTCTTAAATTATTTATATCAGTTATAAAAATGTTATTTCTATTATCACCAATCTAGCCTTCATCGAAATCTGCTAGAAGTATAGAAGAAGAAAATGTTGACATTAAGAAAATCCATACTCAATCCATGGAGAGCTCTGAAATGACTCTTACTTGGAAGGATGATAATAAGTGTAGAATCAAAGAAATTGAAAGTATGAAAAATAGACCACTAAAAACAGCTAAGGATATGCCAATTTTTTCAGATGATGAACTAGATTGTAGTGAGAAACAAAAGAAGGATAACAGATACGAAATTGAATCTGGAAAAGAAAATGACATTCGAACTCAGCTATTGGAGAGAGCCATGATGGAGAAACGGAAACTTGGATTAGATAACTTTGGTAGCACAGACAAGAGTTCAGCATTAGAAGCATTGCAGTGTTACAGTCGTGATCATAGTCCTCATGCAGAAAAAGAGGAAGAAGTTAAAAGTATGAAAAATATCTTATCCAGAGAGATCGTAGAAGACTCCAAAAGTTACTTGAGTCAAGAAAAGGTTTGTCAAGAACCAGATATGTTTGGAAGAAAACAAGAAATTTCTGTTTTCCAACCCATTACTAGCAGTAAGCCTCTTAAATCTATTTTGAAAGTTCGTAAAACAGATGAGCACTCTGAAAGTTATGGAACTGAAACTATAATTAAAAGTGCTCCAAAGAAAGAAGAAAGTTTTTCTTTTCTTCAAATCCCAGGCCTAGGTTTTGATGATGAGGAGGATGTCGAAGAGTTTTTGTATGGTGATAGTGAAAGTACCTCCAAAAGTAGCATACACACTTCTTTAAAATCTTCTTGTCCAGGAATTGGAGAACATTTTGATAACATTACAAAAAGTAAAAAAAGTAGTGGGTGGAGTGATGAAGAGGATAACTTTCAAAATAGTGATAGAGGTATGTACACTAGAAATAGGACTCCCAGTCCAGTACAGAGAGATGAAAACTATAAAACTGTTTTCAGTAACAGAAAGCAACAGTCTGAGTTTGAAGAAAGCACTAAATCTGAAACTCAAAAACCTTCATCTTCATATAGGAGTGCATCAGTTGATGATGATTTAATAATAGACTTGCAGTTACCAAAAGACAAATGCAATTTTTCAAGAGCTAGAAGTCCTGATAAAGAAAGAAGCAGCTTTAAAGAACTGCCAGAAAAACAAATGTATGGGATGTGGGAATCTTCAGAAAGAGAAAGTGAAATAGGCCACCATTCTCCTTCAAGATATTCCAGATCATTGGAAGATTCTCATAGTCCCCCATTGTATTCTTCTGTTCAAAGACATAAGATGGATGACATCAGGGAAAACAAGCATCTAAAGGTTGAATCTGACATACCTCAATACAGCTTATTTAGATCTAAGGATTTAAACATAAAAAACCAAAATATGAGAGAATATGAAAACAGAAAGCAGACAGCTACAACTAGTTCTTTGTCAACACTTTATGAAGATTTGTCTAAAGAAAAGTTGAGAGCTTTAAAAGAAGAACTAGCTCATCTCAAATGTCTAGAAAGCAAACCTGGAAGTTATGAACAACATAATTACTTAAGAAAAATAGAGAAATACAGCCCTGAAAATTCAAAACAAATAATCAGGTTAGCAAAAAAATTAAGTCCTTCAATAGACTATGCTGCTCAAAAAAATTCACTTGAAAGAAAACAACTTAGCCCTGATTATGATGTTGATAAAACAATATCCCTCGAAAGAGGGGAACATAGTCCTGGTTATGATGTTAGTGATAAAATTTTTCTTCAAAGAAGAGATTTTAACCCTGTCTATGATCCTTCTAGGAAAATGTTACTTGAAGGACGAGAATTGAGTCCTTGTCGTGATGATAGAAAAACCTCATATGAAAGAGGAGAGAGTAGCCCTGGTTATGATGTTGTTAGAAAAATGTCAATTGAAAGAAGGGAACTTAGTCCTGCAAATGATGTTGGAAGGAAAACTTCAGCTGAGAGAAAAAAGGTTAGCCCAGATTATGATGCTGGTTCAAAATCTTTCATTGAAAGAAGAGAACTTAGTCCTAGTTATGATATTGACAGGAAGACATTACTTGAGAGAAGAAAGCTAAGCCCTGTTTATGATGCTGGTAGAAAAAAATTCATTGAAAGAAGAGAACATAGTCCTTGTTATGATGTTAGTAGGAAAACCTCAGTCAAAAAAAGAGATCATAGCCCTGATTATGATAATGGTAGAAAAACATCTTTAGAGAGAAGAGAGTATAGCCCTGATTATACAGAATATAGTCGAACCTCTGGCTTTGAATTTCAGGGAAGAAAGATGAATGAAAGGGAAAGATATTCATTGGAAAGTCTTAAAAGGAGTCCATTTTCTGGAAGGTACCAGGTTAGTGAAGAATCTTTAAGAAGAAACTCTGTAGAAAGATTCTGTAGGTCATTAGAGAAGAAAACAAAATCTTCCAGAAAATACCCCTTGGAAGAAAGAAGCTCTCTAAGTCCAAGGCGGAACTCTCTGGATAGAAGGCATGGTTCCCGATCTTCTTACGAAGACACGCCTCAACAGAAATACTCCTTTGAAAGAAGTCCAGAAAGAGAATATATGGAAAGAAGAAGAAAAAGTCCTAGAAGGTCTCCTGATATCAGTCCCAGGAGAGAACATTGGAACCACTCCCCTAAACATTTGTCCCCAAGTCTAAAAAGAAGTCCACAAAATAAAGTTTGTTATGACTCTGGCAAACCTGTGGCTATGGATCCAGAGAAAATGGATGCAGAAGCATGTGAACTTTATGGAATTAACCAAACAATGCAGAATTCATCCTTTTTTGATTGTGGTTTATCTACACATCCTGAATTAAGTGGTATTTTACCAAGACCGCCTGATTTTGGTCACCCAGTGCCTCCAACTACTTATCCACCACCTAATTTTCAAGAATCACATGTACCACCAACAAGTGGTCATGTTCCACAGGATCACTTGTTTCCTCCACCTTTTACATCATTCCCTCCCCCAGGGTACCAATATTCTTCTTACAGCATGCCTCCTGTGATCCCTACATACTCTCAACCTGTTGTTTTACCCTCTCTTTCTGTTCCTCCTCCAAGTTTGCCATCGCAGTATACACAACGTCCTCCTCGCTCCAACCTCAGAGTTATTCCTTTGGATTCAAATATCCAGAGCAATCCTGTGGTGTATGCACCAAAACCTGAAATTAAAGTAGAACCTGACCAAAAGTTTGTTGATTTGACTGAAGAAGAGATGAAAGAATTGGTGGACAAGAAGAGAGAGCTACGGAAACAATTGAACTTGCTGATGGCTGAAGTTGAGAGGTTGCGTAAGACACAAGGAGAAATGATGAGAAAAAAGCAAAGAGAAAAAGATGGTCACAAGGACCCACTTTTACTGGAAAACAGCAAGTTACAGGATGAAATTGGCAAGCAAATCACAGACCTGAAGAAAATAGTTGAAGAAACAGAAAAAAAAATAAAGTTTGGAATGCGGCCTCTTTACTCGCAAGAAGCAGAACCTGTTCACCAAGAATTTGTAAGTACAACCTGTATATACATGTGTGTACATATATATATACTAAGTAAAAGTGGTTTCATACGAACTATTAAATTCCCAATTTTAGCTTCTTTTCAACTGTTAAAAGTTTGCTGAGGTAAGTTACAGTTTTTGAGATGATATTTTTGTTAGTATTTTTAAGCTGTAAGTATTTGATATTTACAATTTAAGCAAGGTACCTTATTTTTAGTATAATGTTTAGCAAATTGCTTTTGATTTTGGCTAGAATTTTTTATATTCTTCTCTCTCTCTAGCCCTCCACTTATAACCTTTTAGTTACACAACTCTCCTGAAAATTTGGTTTGTTTACATGAATAACACCCTATCCCTTCACTTGTAACATTGTAATTACACAACTCTCTTGAAAATTCTTTTGTTGACATGAATACCACCCTCTACTGTAAGCAAGGTACTTTATTTTTAGTATAATGTTTAGCAAATTGCTTTTGAGTTTGCCAAGAATTTTATGTATTCTTCTCTCTTACTCTCTAACCTTCCACTTATAACCTTATAGTTACACAACTCAAAATGTATGCTTTGTTTACATGAATAATACTATTTGCTCTAAGGTTGCTTCTTCTATCATCCCATATAGGCAGAAATAAAAATTTGTTTTATAGTGATATTGCTGTGTTTGAGTTTAAAAGTGCCCTAAGTTAAATTTCTCCTTACTTTTGCCTCGGATAACAAATGGCGATGGTGTAGCACCTGTGTTCTGAAGGCAGTGAGGATATTGTTTCTGTGTGTGTATATATATATATATATATATATATATATATATATATA
>NW_013665963.1:344986-358193 GCF_000517525.1 Limulus polyphemus | reverse complement strand
ATATTGTCATACTCTCTTAAACAGATTGTTTTCTTCATTGATTTCTCCAGAGCATCTGTATAGAAGCACCATCTAATATCCAGTTACACTCATTCATTATTTTTTACTTGTTGTTGTTGTTAAAAATAAGGATTGATTTTTATGCATATAACCTTTTGTTCAGTTTCTTTTTTGCAACTTGGATGAGCCAAACTTTTAGTTTCAACTCTGTAAATGTTTTCCTTTTCAAATCTCTAGCTATTAATGAGGCTACTTTTACATGTTAAAAGTCAGTGAACCTGAGAATACCACAGTGTAAGGTAGTAAAAAGAAATTTTGGTGTTACGATTATAGGATCTGTTTTTATGTGGATCTGCAGATTTTTGACAGATGTACTTTTCTTTGGACTCAGGGCAGCTCTACCCCAACCCTGGTTACTATCACTTGTGACCAGCCAAAGGAGACTGCAAATACTGGTTGTTGGATGATGCCTGTAAAATGTGTGAGGTGTGGGGTAGATGAGAGCCCCTTCAAAAAGGATGGTGTGTTGCTGGAACCATATTGGGTCATGGAGAACCCTGGGTTCATGCAGAGCTGGAAGATGAATTTCATATATCATTCGTTATTCTGCCACCCAGAGCAAGATCAAATGTTTGCCCAAACATAGGGATCTCAGGACAACAACCTACCCTACATCTTTGAGGTCATGGGTGTCTCAGTCCAAAATAGACAAAGATACTGCTAGATATTTCTTGTTCTTGTAGCTACGGGTTCTTGTGAGTGAGGTAAAGCAGATTTCTCCTTTGGTATTCCAGAGCACCACCAAAGAAGGTCCAGGCTACTTTTTTAAAAATTCCACGTAAATCACTCTAGGAATGAATGGATACAAGGACGGGCAGTGCAACACCTGGTGATGAATATTGTTGGACCAATATTTGACTCAATCAAACATTTGGATGAGGAGCTATTTAGTTGACTGGGCTACTATCATTGTGCTGACATTTTGGTATGGTGGAGAATCAAGCTTCCTATCAGACCAAATTCAAGTCTCATAAGAGAGATCCCTCGGAAAACTTGGGGACTTATATAGGTGATCTGCATCCCCTACTTGGGAAGCTATATCTCAACATGGCATCAGCAGATCATGAGGACATCCTGATGGATAAACTTATGCCAAGCAAAGTCATGTTACATCACTTGGGTGTTAGTAACACCTCACTGTCACAAAGATAACGTCTGTGGTGACTAGTTCTGAGGTGGGAACATCAAGCAGCTTGGCAGAAGAAAAAGCCCAGGCTATCCTGTTGCAATACCTACATCATGGAAATCTTGTGATTCACTGAAGGCTACACAACTGAAAGCATATCCCATCATCACAATATACACTGGTTACTAGTGAATGGGTAAAACTTCCCATGGTCTCATGTGACAGTTGTACCACTGCAAATGTTCTTGATGCATATACTCATATGTCACTCTTGAAGAGAGGACCACTGCCCATATTTTCCCTGAAGCAAGATAAATGAAATTACCCATTTTGCCCAACTACTCACCATATGCAAGGGGTTGGGGTAAGCAAGCTGTGGTTGCCTCCTCTTATTCTTTGGAGACACAATGATCAAATTCTATTGAAAGGTTTGGTGCTTATTCCATTCAAGGCTGGGTGGTGTTTGGATGCTAATGAAAATGCAGGGACATAAGGTTGAGTTCCTGATAATACCATAATGTACAAGAACCTTGGTCAACCTTGTAGTGTAACAAGCACTCCAGGTGAAGGCACCACTTCAGCCAATTCTTAACAACTTCATTTTTGTGAATAACAATCATCTAAGTATGAATGGAGTGGCACATCTCTGACTACATTTAGGTAATTTACTCACAGAATGAAGATGGTTGCCTCTGATCTTGTATTGAAATCCAGGGGATGGACATTGCAAAAATTGTTGGCCTCTTTTACCTGTGCAGTAGGTGAACTGTGTTTCAATGGGAGAGTCATCCAGTGCCAGCCAAGATTGGGCCCCAGAACAGTGCACTGCACAAGTATATGTTTCAAATTGTGCAAGTCGCGTTCCATGGTGGACTATGTATAAAGTCTGGTGCATTATAACCATATGTGGTAGTGGTGGAACCAGTGCATGAATACTTTGTTTCTTGTCCAGAAAAAATTATGCATTTACCTGAACAATTATTTGTCCAAGTAGGAGCACTGTTCTATTTTTGCTCTGTAATTATGGCTATTCAGCTTCTCACTTTAATGGTCATAGGTGCAATAAGCAAATGGAAGTAGCTGGAACTAACTATACAACTAGGGTTACTTCTGTCACACCACATCCAAAAACAGAAGACATATGGCTGTCAAAACATCTGAGGTTGTTGGTTAATGCTTGTGCAAACAATCTGAAATCAACACATTGACAGGAACTCGGTAATTACTGTTTAAATATGGCTGTGTTTTTGGCACCAGGTGGCTGTTTGGGTTGGAAAACAATAATATGGCACTACAGTTTGCTGCTCTCTCTTAGGTTTTTAATCACACTACTGATAATTTGTAACCAACTTCTCTATAATTGCTCTTCCATTGTCTGTTATGAGTAAAGCTGAAATGTACTTTAGGTGGACTTAGGATTATGACTGTGCATTTAGTCATTAAAGCATGCTTTAGTAGAAGCTGATGTTAGCATACTCAGTATGAAATAATCAATTCCTGATTGCTACTGATTCCAGCAGAAGAGGAGCTGGAGAGGTTTTTTTTCAGTGGTGCAAGATGGAGTTGAATGTTAAAGTGCATATGTTAGTCATACATTGACTTCTCCTGAACACAGATATACTGCATGACAAAAAAAAATTGCAGTTGTTGTGTTTGTCAAGCATTACAAACACTGTGTAAATGAAATTTCACCATTCGAGTGTACCATGCATGACTAAAAATGGCTTATGAGCTTTAAAAATCCGGAAGGAATGAATGCTTCTTGTATCACAATGTTGCAAGTGTATGACTTTGTACTATATCATTACCTAGACCTTCAACATGGAAACACCCAGATTGTTTCACCAATTGTCTACCAAGTGTTCTGATTCTAGACACCTTGTGGGAGGAAGTGGAAAACTCAATCTGTGCTGCAGCTAGTGGTGTCTGGAGGTGTCAAATAGGGGATACTTCAAGCTTTGTATAATGCAAGGAATGGATGCCACCAAAGTATTGCATGCACATATGCTAACATGTACAAGCAGTTTTTCTGGGCACATTTGCATCAAGATGTTGAGAAAAATGCCACCCAAAGGAAAAACTAGGTGAAGCAGGGTGAACTCTTAACAGAGAATTGTCAGTTCTCTATTGCAGATAATAGTTCTGAACGTAGCTGGTCTTCTCTTAAATAAATAAATAGCTAATCTATATGTGGTGTCATTATTGATTACCTCACTAAGGGGTTCAAAGTTTATCCATTGGTTGATACACTGTCACAGTCTGTTGCTGATGTGTTGGCTGAACAGTGGATAACATGAAGAAATCCACATGGACGAATGGAGCTAATTTTAATAGCCAGTTATTTTCTGACTTGTGTAAGGTGTGGTGGAAATGCACACTTCACCATAACACTCCCAGTCTAATGGAGGAGAATAATAGGTAATAAAGATCACAAGCAAATGTCTTAGATAAACACTTTCAACATGTCCTGATGGTTCATGCTCATTTTTGAGAAATACAGCTTCCTGTGGACATGATATATAGTATGCACCCTATAGCAGATGTGGCATAGTATCAGCAAGAACATGCAATGTGGTTGAGATATGGATTATTCAATGCACGTGGGTTTGTTTGTTGGTATGTGACAGAAGTTCTATGAAAAGGCAGTAAACAAGTGAAAGGTTGACTGTGGAGACTGGGTGTGACTTGGTACATGCCAGTAGCACTGTTATGATTTGACAGGTCCTTATTTCATTCTACAGCAGTAAAATTCACCAAGCTAAGAGCTACAGTGCTCACATGGCACATGTCGGCTCATTGAACAAGTTGAGAAACTGAAGCTATATGTCACAGACTCTTCAAAGCTGGTTAGATAAGATATCAGAGGTTGACACTAATGAGTTAAATGATTGTGAGAGGGTTGTTTTTTTACCATTTTGACTTAGCTGGGGAGGAGAAAGATGCTGGAAGTACTTATCTGGCAGTCTGAGAGGACTCACATAAGGAAACACCCGTAGAGGAGCTGCATGACAGTTTTGTGGTCATTTGAGATACTGAAGGGGCCCTCCTGATCATTATGGCTGGGATTAATATGCTAACTTTTGTGTTCTAATGCTGATACTGGTAAGAGTAATTGCTGATATCAAACACATTGATATTTTGAGACAGGTGTTGGGTACATGTGCGTGGTATACATTACATAATGGCTTGACTCATATAAACAATAGTTGAACTCATGGATATCCTGTGGTTTCCTGTCAGTGCAGAGATCCTGAGTCATGAAACTCATTGAAATTAAAGAGCGGCATTGGATTGATTTGCATATTTGTGTTGAGTTGTCAAGCAGGTGGCCTGTTAATTGGTCATGTCTGATTATTTTGGTCTTCATATCTACAAATTTTGCAATCAAAGTAATTGTGACTTTAATCATATTATCAAGCAGCTTGTTTGTAAAGCATTTGATAATTGACCATAACCTGTTTCTTGTTGCACCTGATTGTTAGACTAAAGAATGCCTACTCAGCCTTTCAGTTATTACATAATGGTCACTGACACTTGCTTTAAATATTTCAAACCTTCACTCTCAGAATTTGAAACCCAAGAGTATTTTCACCCCCAGTCCTGAAATCCTGTCGAGAACTCTGTACCTAGTTATAAGGCTAATGAATGTAAAGTGTAGGAGAGAATGATTGTCTCATGGTATGTTTTGATTTTAAAAATAAGTGCTTTAATAAAAATTTCATATTGTAGTTACATTGCTAAAACAGAATATTTATTTGTCTGTTAGTGGAATATAGTTTTAAGGTTTTATTGTAGTTATGTTTATCTTAAAGAATGGTGTAGTTATTTTCTTAGAAAATTATAGAATTGATTGAGAATCTTAAACCAATTTAACTTATAAGAATTAAATTGTTTAAGGTGCTTGGATATTTTTAATATACATTAATCTTTTTCTTTTCAAATTAAATGGATGTTTTTATCTTTTACAGTTTTAAATTATGTGTGTAAATTCTTCTAAATTTTTGAAATTTTTTTTTTATAAGTCTTCTTTGCAACTTTTTTTTTCTATCCCAATCTAAAAGCTTGTGTTAAAAAAGATGTATTTTTCATATAATTTTGATAAATTTATAGGCTGGATGTGTGCGAGTGTGACAGTGTTGACCAGAAATGGTATAATAGGTATTATTATCAAATACAAATTTAGTGTGTAGAAATGTTTAAGAACAATAATGTACAGAGTATTCTTTATAGTGTTTAAAGCTATATTGTCTTGTATAATAATAGCTACTAACCCAAACTGTCAACATGAGCCCTTAAAACTGTTTGTAGCCATTTTTCTTTCTGCTTGTATCTAACCTGTCAAAATTTTTTTGTGCTTAAAAAAACATGTTAATTTTGAGTTATGGTACTATTCAATATGTTTATATAACTTCATGTAACTAAGTGTTTGAAGATAAAATTAATCTAGCATTGTAACTGTTATTGTATATATACACACACACACTCTGATTCTGAGTTGTGCATTTGTTAATTAAGTATTATATTTTTCAAGTAATGTATGTTTTTTGAAATCATGAGTTTACTACATATGTTTGTTGTATGCAATTTTCTGTTACTTTTATCATGCCATATTAAAAAGTAAATTGTTCCAGATGTGCATTTTTTGTGGACTGCACAGCCTCCTGGCATGTGGGAGTGAACAATATTTTGATCTCTGTGATATAGGTTTTACTCTGTAGCAGAGAACCAACTGGTTCCATATTTATATTCCAAACAGATGCATTCCATATAAAATTCAAATCAATACAGTCTGCTCTGCCTGAAACTCCTCTAAAGCATTGCTATGTGCATTTTATAATATTTCAATGAGCACACCATTAAATTTTTGCACTTCAGATGTATTCAGTGATTTGGAAACTGTGGACATGGAGAGGGTTATACATGTACTTTTATATAGAATAATTACTTGTATCTTTGATATCAAAATATAATGTTCAAAACATCTTGAAAAATATTATAGTTTTAACATGCACAAAAATAAAATTTTATATGAATAAATATGTACATTTGTAGAGCAATGGTTTTGAACTTTGTTGATATGGTATGATTAGAAGAAAGCTGAATTCAAAACAGAAGAAAGTATTGAAGAAATCATGCGTTTTGAGTACTTTGATCCAGGCAGCCATTGGTGTAAACTGTGTAATGAAGTTAATTTCACTCTTCCCCAAGTGTTTGATCATCTACATAGCAACAAACATAAGCAGGTAAGTTAAGTACATTTTTGTCTCTTTGCTCTTCATCTTTCTGACTGGAATTATATTACATAATTTGACTAATTCTTTCGGTCCATTTGCTTCTTTATCTCTTCTGTGTAAAAGCATATGCGAGAAAAAAAGATATATTTTCAGACAATAGATGAAGTTTTTTGTTGTTTCATTTTGATACTGTTTGTAACTTTTTCAAAGTAAAACAATCAATAATTTTGGTAGTATACATTTGTTTTCGAAACACATTATGTTGAGACAGTAACATTGTTTTGTTAAATCATTATTCCTGAATTGTCTGTGGATGTTTACTTAAGGACTTGGGAGAAAAATAAAAGAATTTTATCAATTAAAGTAACTAAAGAGGTTTCCTAAAAATTCTCTATGATTTTATAGTTTTACAAAATTATGGAATAATATGCTATTACATAGCTACTTTTTTCTTGTTATTGTTATTTTATGTCTTACTAAAAATATTTGTTTTTTAGTTCCATTGATTTTATGTTATTAAACAACATAAATACATGACTGTCAAGATTCATATATGAAAAATGCAAATGAATATCAATATCTTCATATTTACTAATTTTTTTATTGTATGCTTGTATTGATAAGCTATAGAATTGTTTTATGTTTGAAAGTATTTGTTTGTTGTTATTTCTGTGGTAAAGTGTTTTTCTTTGAAGTTTACCATTAATAACTTCACGTTCAAGTAACTTCAATCAGAGAGAACACATGTATCCAGACCACTATTCAAAATAAAATGTATCCTCAATAATACACATGAAGCTGTGAAAGTTCTTTAACTTATTTGCACGTAAATAGGTTCAAAGACACCTTTTTTGTACATGTCACTGCATTGTTTTGTTGTGAAAAGTTACAGCCTAGTTTATATTAAACTTTTAAAGGTATATAGTGTAATTATTGTATCATGTGTTAAATGCTTATTATTGAATTTTCTGTGAATTTATATTTAAGAACATAGGAGAAAAGTAACTTGGGAGGTTTCATCAAAACCTTGTATGGTTTTATAGAGTGAACTATATAATCTGCCTTTCTTGGTGATTGAAGTATAGTGAATAAATTAAGATAAGATTGGATAAGAATTTTCTTCCAGAAGCTTATACTGAAGTGATGAGAATTTCACCAAAATTGTATCCTTGTGTATATATCACTCTCATCATTTACAAGTGAAGATGCCTTAAAGAAGAAGAAAACAAGAAGAAGAACCATATTCTACATGTATCTGCAGCAGCATATGTACATTTCGATTATAAAATTGAACTTGGAAATGCTTGATAACCTTGTTTGTTCTAAAGTAGAGTATCTACTCAAGATACAGCTTCACTGCTTTGCTTGACTCTAGATGAAGTGTTTTTTTTTTCTTTCAAATTGTTAATATTGTATTTGTAATTTTTTTAAAAATAAAACAATAACCTTGGTAGTATACATTTGTTTTCCAAACACATACTTACATTGATACAATAAAAAAAGGTATTTGGGGGGGGGGGAGAAGCAAGGGATAAATAAGGATTTTCAAATGGGTCCCTTCCATTGATGATAACCAAACATAGTATCCTCAGAATGAGGTATGTTTTGAAAAAGGTAGGATACTTTTTTTCCTTTACTTGACTTTTACCTGTAATATAAAAATTGTATCTTTAAAAAAAGTACAGGAACGTTTTTAGGGGAAAATTCAGTTCTATTAACTTTATAGAATTGCTGCTTGATTAAAGCCCGAGGAAATTTTTTCATAATCTGATATTAACCCTATCATGCCTGGGGGTGACTGCATCTCACTTTGAGGGAATAATTGCAGCATTGAATGAAAATAGTTATAGAAAATAAACTTGTAATCATTCTTCCACACACATAAAAAAAATAAATTCAGAATTGACTTTTATTCAAGAAAAAGTTATATTTATTTAATTTCATACATAAAAAATTAAAAATCTCAAACTATGATATTAAGTTTAGTTTGCTCCAAATGAAATCATTAGTGTTTGTTTCTTCAATTTTTTCTGAGCATAATATGGAACTCTTAACCCTGTAAGAGGAAACTTGTAATAGGTTTAAATAAAATAGTACTAATTTGACCTTGTAACTTGAATACACGTGAAGGTCTATCAATTTTTAACCAAGCACTGTTTCTAATCCTTGATTGTCATGGTATGATGTAGTTGGCTATATCTCTGCTTCATAGGTGTTATAGGCTAGTGATCTAAACATGTTATGAAAGCTCTTTTTCAGCTATTTTCAACTCTGAAGGTCAGTATGATTTCCAGTTCAACAAGACAGTGTAAAATTATTCCACTTATACAAAAGTATAAATAGTATCATTTTTAAAGTGAAAATATCTGTGGCCATGGCAGCACCCAAATGTATTGGAGACATTCTGATTATTAGAAATAATCAAAACAACAGATACAAAAACTAGATAGCAAGCTACAGGTTCAGTAATGGGCTAGGATCTGGGCACCAGAGCCCACTATGTTACAGATTCCACTACCACTCACTGTTGTAGGGCAAAGATAGTTACTCCTAAAAACAGAAATCTGATATTATCAGCCACCTTCAGTTTCTATTTAAAAAATTCACTTAACATCCACCCTACTTGCAATATGTAAAGTATAAGGTACATAACCTTTTTTTTTATTTTTCTATGTTCTATTTTTACAATTAAAAACTTGTTATATTTGTTATAGAAAAATATCCTGATTACCAATTTAAAAAAAATCGACATGTTTAAAATTTTGGTATGGTAAAGTTTTATCATATGCTAGATATAGTAAACTGAGATTGATATATAGTAAAGTGAAGTCAATATAGTAAAGTGGAGTCAAGATATAGGAAAGTGAAGTTGATATAGTAAAGTGGAGCCAAGATATAGGAAAGTGAAGTCGATATAGTAAAGTTGAGTCAGTATATAGTAAACTGAGATTGAAATATAGTAAAGTGAAGTTGACATAGTGGAGTCAAGATATAGCAAAGTGTAGTCAAAATATAAAGATATGATATTAAACACAATGAACCCAAGTGTAGCATTTGAAAAATCAAAACAAAGATAAGATTTATAGTTTTATGAAATAAAATAAGAGAAAAATTATTTCATTCAATAATTAAAATGAACAACAAAGGCAGGCATGTTTAATTGCTTAAAAAAACAACAGATCTTTTTATATCTTTGAAAGCTAAAAGTTCCTCTAAATATTACATATAAAAATGTTTTATTTGCAGTAGCCACATAATCTATAGAAAGATTTTAAACTATTTCATTCAGTAGATTGTTTTTGCAATGCAGGAAAATAAACCACACAACAGGTGTGTTGAATCAGTGCACCTGGGCATGATAGAGTTAACTTATAGTGATTTTTTTGCATCTGCAGAAGGTAAGTAATAAAGTGTTAAAACATAATTTACAATTATCCACAATTTGGTACTTTAAAATCTTATATCTTAACCTCCTTTTTTTTCTCTCTCTAACAAGCATTGTATGCTGTACGTCAAATAATATGTATGTTAGAGCTGGGTAATTAACTCAGTTAATCAATATAATCAATCACCTGTTAGCGTCAGTTAGTGTAATATAAAATAATTGATTAATCGAAATTATCATGAAAATAACCAATTAATCCAAATTTATGTTTCTGATCATTACTATTTTTGAGCATTCCAACTATCACTGGAAATTACAGTTAATGTTAGGAGTTGTGTTACAAATTTAATTTTTTGTCATCTTATGAGAATAATCTATTAATGAACCTGATGATAAATCAATTAAAAAATGTTAATTGATAGTCCAGCAGTCTGTCTGTAGTATAGCAGCACAATTTTGTGTTTGTTTAATGATTAAAAGTATTAACTTTTTGTCAACATTTTATTATATATGATTTAAAAATTCTAATGTTTGTCAAGAGTAATGGAACGGAAAAGTCTGTTTTTCAAACTATGCACTGAAAGCTAGTAATATTTCTGGATACTTTAAAAATTAATTACTTGGTCAAACAAAAGCTCTTTAGTTTTATAATGATTTGACAAACAGCAACAAAGTAACCAAATAGTCCACAGTTTGAAAATTGTTTGTAAATTGTGTTACAGTAATATATATATATAGATCATAAGCATTTTTGTTTTCTTAACAATAAATTATGGTATATATGCATCATAATGGCATTAATATATAGCAAAGATGTTATATCATGGTTAGTTTTGTAATGATCAGAAACATAAATTTGGATTAGTTGATTATTTTCGTGACATAAATCAATTTAATCACAATTTCAATTAATCAATTATTTTACATTACGCTAATTGATGTTGACAGGTAATCTATTATATTGATTGAGTTAATTGCCCAGCTATAGCATACATATTGTTTGACGTACAGTATAAAGAAGGATATCTCTAATTAAGAGTGCCTCATTATCACAGACCATTTGTTTAACCAACTGTTCAAAGATATCTGTCATCAGAGTTTACCAGAAGTGATAACTTAGAGTCTGCTACCAGGAAATATTCTAGCCTCAAACCACTAATCATAGACCAGAAAAAAAAAACAATAATTGCATAGTCTTGTAAATATCAATAGATGTCAAATCATATTGTTATTAACTTATTTCTTCAACACTAAACAGAATTCAATAAATAAAGTAAGTAATGTATTGGTTAATGAGTAGTGTTCCATTCCTCTCCTTGTAGAGGATACTCTTGTGGAAGAGTTGGTTGATTCCTTTAAAAAGTGTGGGACATTCATTGTATTCTTAAAAATGTTTGGTGATCATACTCATTAGAAAGTTCTGTACCAAGGGTGTCTTTTCTAAGACAGTAATGACCCTTGTCATGTATAGAAGATGGTTTAGAAGAGCATACATGACTGAAGTTATCTTTGTTGACCAGCATAGTAATTGGAGATCTTGATTTGATTATAAGATGAAAATATACATCAAATTTCTCAATGTCACCTTAAGGGAACATTTTTGAATGTCAACCAGTTGCAGACCATACACTTTGAAAAATGGACTAGACACCTTCCAATCTTGTGAAACTGTGCAATGCAGAATACAGACTAATATGGCAGAAAAAGGTTTCTAACCTGAAATTAGGTGGGAAAAGGCCATTCTTCATTTTTAAAGCTAAGAATCTCACTATTCTGCACTGAATGTAGATAAAGAAAATATTCAGTTATGGTAAAGTAGCAGATCTGAGAACATTAGCATGTGTTTTTTGTATTACTTTTTTACTTACAACATTGTCACTTGATGTTGTAAAATCATGCATGGATAAGACATTTTTGCTATCCTCGGTGGTTAAGAAAAAAACAAAAGTATAATTTAGTCATATCTAAGTTTAAGTTACATATTGTAACATTAATTGAAACACAGTGTTTGCCCAGCTTATGGTGTGACCTGAAAATTTAATCATTGAATTTTTTCAGTCATCTGTCCTATTTTGTTAGATGCAATACAATGTGACTGGCAGCTTTTAAAATTTATTGAGGTGAATCACTTTAGAGTTTAACCATGATAGACTGAAATTTTTGCAACTCAGTTATGCTCAATGAGTTGCAAGGAAATAAGAACAGTTAAAATTCATGAGTTATGTATATATATATATGCTGTGTTTTATGATAATTAGCTATAGATAGATTTCCTGTGACAAATAACAGGGTTTGAGGATAATTTGTCTTGACACATTGATAATCATATGTAGGTAGAAATTATTGTACCTAGTAACTTATAACATTTCAGAAGGTGGATTACAAATAATGTGTAAATTCTTTAAGGCTCATAATATGGGTGAGAAGCATCAGTAAATAGACAATGTGCAGGTTTTACTTACTGCAAGTTTTTGGCTAATTCACTATGTCGTCTTTTTCCAATTATATTAGTTGTAAATTTGTATTCACCTTAGCATGAAGAAGGCTACAGTAAAGTAGCTGAAAGCTTGCAGTGAATAGATTTCAACATAGAATAAAATGTGTTTAGTGTTTATTAATGTGTAAGTTCTTGGATGTTGTGGTGTTTAACAACCAAAATAGTAGTATAGTTGGACAAGAGAAATAAGGATTCCAGATAGATAAAGAAGGTGAAATGTTTTGATTTGATTTTAATTTTGTATATTAATGTTTATATAAAATGCACTTACATTGGCTATCAAAGGTTTCAGATAGAAAAAACCTTTAAAATACATGTAAGTATTTAACTTGAAGATTTATTTGGGTTTAATAAGTCTGATATAATCTGTTACTTAACAAGATCAAAACCTTTAGATCTTGCATATTTATAGGTATCAGTTTTATCTAAAGATGATTCATTGAGGAAAGGGTATGTTTTCTTTTTCAAAGGCTGAGGATCTTGGTGTTTTGCACTGAGTTTAAATGAAGAAATCCAGTAATGGTAAAGTAGCAGACCCGAGGAAACTGGCCTGTTTATTTATTTTTACTAATTTATTTGTAATGTCTTTGAAATCAATTTACAATGGAACAAAATACAGTAATGTTATATGTCAGTTTGACCAAATATTGTTTTGGATCACAAATAATACAGTTAAATATTTATTTATTACCATATGATATTTCTTCACAATGCAATAGTAATAATTTGCATTTGTGTTTATTTTCTACAATTATACCTACATTATTGTATTAAGAAATAAGATTTCATATTATTGTTTGTTATATTTGTCATTTGCTAATTGCCATACATACAATATATTTATAAAAGTATTTTTATTAGTTAGAATTAAATTCACTTTAATATAAGTTATATATGTACATATA